>NW_020885028.1:736625-740574 GCF_003945725.1 Corapipo altera
GGGGGGGGCGGGGGGCGAGGCTTAGGTCTGAGGTTACTGGGATTTACTGGTTTGGGCTTGGGTTGCTGGGAGTCACTGGGTGTTCCTGGGATGGGGTTGGAGTTTACTTGCTTAGCATTTAGTCTTACTGGTTTGGGCTTCGAGGTTCCTGGGAGTCGCTGATTGGTGTTCCTGGTTACTGATTTGGTGTTACTGGTTTGGGCTTTGGGGTTACTGGGAATCACTGGTTGGTGTTCCTGGTTACTGGTTTGGTGTTACTGGTTTGGGCTTTGGGGTTACTGGGAGACACTGGTTTGGGGATTGGTCCATCCTCCTTTTTATTGGTCCATACCAGGTGGTTTATGGGATGTAAGAAGGGTTGTAGATTGGTTTCTACTGGTTTCTACTGGTTTCTACCAGTTTCTACCGGTTTCTACCGATCTATACTGGTCTGTACCAGTCCGTACCAGTCTATACCAGTCCATACTGGTCATTATTGATCCACGTTCCTTTATACTGGTCCACACCAGGTGGTTTATTTGATGGAAGAGGGGGTTTAGAGTGTTTTAAACTGGTTTGCACTGGTCCATAGAAGTCTATAGCAGTCTGTATCAGCCTATACTGGTCCATACTGGTCCATACTCCTTTCTACTGGTCCATTCTAGGCAGCTCATGGTACATAAGAGAGGTTCTGTATTGGTTTATGCTGGTTTGTACCAGTCCATGGTAGTTTGTATCAATGTGTATCAGTCCCTGCTGGTCCCTACTGGTTCGTACCAGTCCATACTGGTCTATACTGGTCCATATCAGGTGATTTATGGGATGGAGTAGTAGTTGTAGGGTGGTTTATACTCCATTTGTATTGGTTTGTACTGATGTGCATGGGTCCGTACTGGTCCTTACTCATCCATACCCCTTTATACTGATCCGTAGCAGCTGGGACAGAAGAGGGCTTCTTATGGGACAGAAGAGGGCTTCTATATTGGTTTATATTGTTTTGTAAGAGGCGTGTCCCAGGGGCAGGGGAACAAAGGGACATGCGCAGGGACAGACAACCCCATTGGTTCTAAGGTCACATGGTTTTAGGGGATAAAAGGGAGGGCGAGATTCAAATAAATCCTCTTTGATTCCACCGACATCAGAGAGCGGACTCATTCTTTATCATATAAAGACCGCCAACCCTACATTGGTTTATAGTGGTTTTTTATTGGCTTGTACTGGTCTCTTCTGGTTCCTACTGGTTCATACCAGTCCATACTGGTCTATACTGGTGCATACCAGGTGGCTTATGGGATGGAATACAGGTTGTAGAATGGTTTATACCGGTTTATATTGGTTTATACCAGTCCATACCAGTCTACACCAGTCTATACCAGTATGGACTACCAGGGTCCGTACTTGTCCTGACTGGTCTGTACCAGTTCATACCAGTCCATACTAGTCTATACTGGTCCATACGAGATGGTTTATAGGACAGAATAGAGATTCTAGAGTGGTTTATACCGGTTTATATTGGTTTGTAGCAGTCTGTGTCAGTCTGTATCAGCCCATACTGGTCCTGATTTCTCCGTACTGGTTCATGCTGGTCCATACTGGTCTATACTGGTCCATATCAGGTGGTTTATGGGACAGAATCGAGATTGTAGAGTGGTTTATATTGGTTTGTGCCAGTTTGTACCAGTCTATATTAGTCTCTACTGGTCCATACCAGTCTGTACCAGTCCTGACTAGTCCATACTGGTCCTGACTGGCCTCACTGGCCCCAGCTCCATGCCCTGTACACGCTGGGGTTCCGGGATCGCCAGGAGCTGGGTTTACCGGGAGTTACTGGGAGTGGATTTAGGCTTACTGGAAGTTACTGGTTTGGGGCTTTTGGTTACAGGTTTCGAGTTATTGGGAGCCACTGGGTGTTACTGGTGTGGGGTTTGGGCTTCCTGGGAGTCACTGGTTTGGGGTTTGGTGTTACTGGTTGACTCTTTGGTCTTACTGGGAGCTACTGGTCCTTACTGAGGGGGGGTCACCCGTGCTGTCCCCTCCCCCCAGGCACTGATCTGGCAGATCTTGACCACCCTGGATGTGGCCAGTTGGGGCCAGGCCTTACTGGTGGCCAGTTTGGGGTGAGAACTGGGACTGAGCCAGGTGGAGCCCAGTAGCAAGGGCTTACTGGGAGAACTGGTGGAGGCGGTGAAGGACTACACAGACCAGGTGGCCCTAAGGAGGTGGCTCCGCTACGAGTGTGCTGTGTGCAGGTGGGGCCTGCCCCAGGCACAGGTGGGCACTGGCTTAGACTGGTTTGTACTGATTTAGTCTGGGAGGGGCTGTGAGGGACTAGGAGATTCTTAAAGGGTGTTAAGAGGGGATTGGGGGTACTGGGAGGGAACTGGGAGAGGATTGGGAGGGTATTGGGGGGCATTGGGAGGGACTGGGAGGGTGTTTAGGGTTACTGGGAGTCACTGGGAGTTACTGGGCAGGGGTTTGCTGTTGCAGGGAGGGGGTTTGGGGTGTCTAGGAGTTTCTGGGATGTGGTTTAGGTTTACTGGGAGCAACTGGGAGGTGGTTTAGGGTTACTGGAGAGAGTTTAGATTTACTAGTGTGGAGTTTAATGTTACTGGTTTGGGGTTTGATGTTAATGGGAGGGTGTCTGGAGCTACTGGGAGTGAATTTAGGGTTACCGGGAGCTACTGGTACAGACGTGGTATTGGCTGCAATTCCACCTGTGACCACTGGGGGAGCACCATAAGCAGCTTCCCAATTGAACCTGTCTCTGGGATGTTACTGGTGTGTTGCTGGTCCTTACTGGTTTGTACTGGTGCAGATAAAATGGCTGCTGGGCTGCTCGTGACTGTTGTGCCCCGAGTGCTTCCAGTTGCAACTCTGGGTGGGGGGCCCTGTTTACTGGGAGTTACTGGGACTTACTGGTTTGGGGTTTAGGGTTACTGGGATATACTGATTTGAGGGTTAGGGTTAGTGGGAGTTACTGGTTTGAAGGTTAGGGTTACTGGGAGTTACTGGTTTGGAGTTTAGGGTTATGAGGAGGCCATTAGGGTTATAAGGAGGCCATTGGAGTTTAGGGTTATGAGGAGGCAGTTTAGGGCTTGAGGTTACTGATTCAGGCATTAGAGTTACTGGGACTTATTGGTTTGTGGTTTGGGGTTACTGGGATGCAATTTAGGGTTACTGGAACTTGGTGGGGTGGGGTTGGGGTTGCTGGTTTACGGTTTGTTGTTACTGGGAGTAACTGTTTTAGGATCTGGAGTTACTGGGACTTACTGGTTTGGGGGTTGGCATTACTGGGAGTTATTGAAGGCTTACTGGAGAGTTACTGGAGGATTACTGGGAGCTTCTGGGAGTGACTGGGAGCTCCTGGTTTTGGTGTATTACTGTCTGCAATTCCACCTGTGACCACTGGGGGCAGCACTAACAGTGTCCATAGCAATAACGGTTACTGGTGTGTTACTGGTGGGTTACTGGTCTTTACTGGTTTGTATTGGTGCAGATGCAGTGGCTGCCGGGCTGCTTGTGCCCGCTGTGCCCTGAGTGCTTCTGGCTGCTCTTCTGGGTGGGGGCCCTGCTTACTGGGAGTTACTGATTTAGGGTCTGGAGTTACTTGGACTACTGGTTTGGGGTTTGGCATTATTGGGAGTTATTAAGGGCTTACTGGAGGGTTACTGGGAGTGACCAGGAGCTACTGGTTTTCATGCATTATTGGCTGCAATTCCACCTGTGACCACCAGGGGCAGCACCAGCGCTATCCATATGTAATAACGGCTACTGGTGCATCACTGATGCATTACCGGTCCTTATTGGGGTGTACTGGTGCAGATGCAGTGGCTGCTGGGCTGCTCATGCCCACTCTGCCCTGAGTGCTTCTGGCTGCACTTCATGGTGGGGATCCAGGAGAGAGGGGTGAGGGCCCTGGGCTGCCCCAGCTGCTCCTGCTCCGACCTGCATGACAAGGCCCAGCACCTCT
>NW_020885029.1:0-37500 GCF_003945725.1 Corapipo altera
TGAGCGGACAGAACCCTGTTCTTCTTGTCCACACTTCTCTTCCTATGGAATGGAAAGCATACCATTTTCATTATTTTTTTCATATTAGCAATTTCTTTTAAGTCATTAGAAACCACCACATATTTACAGGATAGTAAAGATGCCTTGGGATGAAATTCCAGTCATGGGTAAGAATCTTCTGCAGTCTGTTGCTGCCTCAGGATTTCACTGTAGAATGCAGATACAAAATCGTGACACAATAATTCTGAGTGTAGCAGGAACTGGGGTGTTTATGATACATTTAGACTAAATAATGAGGTTACTTTCCAAAGCTCGTGAAGGAAGCTTTTGGTACATCCACTGATGAACTCTGACACTTCCATTTTGTTCTTCTGGACCCAAAGCCATCTTTCCTATTGCTTCTAGATAGTAGTCTTCATCCATATGTCAAAAAATAGATGAGTTAAGCTTTATTCTTGTTATAAACCAGTTTAGTCACCTTTGGTATTTCTCACATTGGTGAAGAGATGTTGTCTTTGAACAGTAAGGTAGTTTTATGCATGAAAATATTCATGATCTTGAGCATTGGTTGAAAAAGAAAAGAGTAGGAACTTACTACATCATTTCTGCTTAAAATAGCTGCCTTTCCACCCTAGAACATAAATCAACATTCAGGAAAAGACAGAACATTTACTAAGGTTTACATTCAACCAAACTTTGGGTAATAGGTAGCTCCAGTCTATTAGACCTTACACAGCTTTCTCAAATGCTGCTGGGCGGGAAAGGTCAGTGCAACAATCCAGAAGTGGTGTGGCTGAAGTAAGAACCTTTTATCTCTTCATCTCCATAGGCAAATGTTGCTTTTAGATGTAGAGAAGTTATATGTCTCTCATATTCAGTTTCTTTTAAAATCCTTTCAAAAGGACATTGGCATCTAAGACCAGAGTCAGTCTGGAGGAGGCTTTTTGGTCACAAATGCAAGGAGCACAGACATATTTTTATTTCTCTTTTAAACCCTGATTATCAGGAAGTGGAAGTGTTTCTCAAATACCTTGGTTCCAGTGCCCTGAGGTATTTAACGGAAAGAGAAAATTATGAAGGGCGTGTATTAATATTTCATTGAACACCAGTCAAAAATAGTTGCCTGGCAAATGTTTTATGCCTTCTCACCTGCACAGAATTGCCATTGCCCTCCATTAAGGACCTTATTCCAATTAGTTTCTTCCAATGGATGGGGGAAGGGAAGTATGTTGTGTGTGCAGTGCTGGAATAGAGAATGAGATTTTTGCAACCTTTCGTTTAAAAAGAAATCCTCAAGGGTCTATGAATGGCAGGTTGTACTAGTGATCACTAGAGGTGTTCAGACCTAATGGCACGATGACAGCAAAGCTAACCTTTCTTCACCAACCTCCTTTGTGTCAAGGACTGACATCGCTGATTTCAGAAAGAAATTATTGCTTCTCCCCTTGCATTACTCTGTTGAGGAAAATGCTGGTTGGAAATCACTTTTTTGCTGTTTTGATTGAATGCATCAGGACTCTGGATATTTCTTCTTTCTTTAAAGGCATGCATTAGAATGCTGGGTATCTGGAGCTCACTATGGAAAATATTCTAGTTGGGTTGAACTGCCTGCCAGGAAAGACTGATGGTTTGCTTCAGTAAAGAAAATTAAACTAAAATAAGATCTTAAGCTCTGGTCACAGCCTGAGTTGAGGTGTATTTGTGTTTCTAAAGGATTCCTAAAGAAACTTAATTTAATGCTAAAACCAAAAGAAAAAATTTTTTATTTGTGCTTATTTTTTTCTGATGGTGCCTGAAGTCAGTACAAATTATATCTACAAAATGACAGTCAAAGATTTTTGTCTTAAAAGAAAGTTGGAAAAAATACTAGCTCTCTCCAAAACAATTGTTCTTTTTAGGCTGTTGGGCTAATTTTGCAGACATGAGAACTGCAACTAATCACAGTAAAATCAGACTGCTTGGTGCTACCTCAGACACACGTTGAGTTCTTGAAACCATAAAGGTGGGCTCTTACACAGCTAGCAGTGTTCTCAAGAAGAGTAAAGAACCTATGTGAAAATCATACATTTTTCTGTATCTGAGTTGCAGGAGTTTGACCAAGGTTTGCTCCATTCAGCCCTTTTGTAACACTCTCTGGGTACCTTCCCCTGTCCTTGCAGTCTTGCTCATGTTCTTGCAACCTTTCAGTACTTTCCAGGAGTTCATCAGTTTGCAGTGACTCCATTTTCTCTGTCCGTCTTGTCCACATGCACTACCAAACAGCTTTTCCTCCTATGAGTATCCCTGGGCAGAGATTCCTGGAAAAGTACTTGTTTCTGCAACAATAACTTCTAGGGTTCACCCGCACCATAAAGGGACAGATGACAGTAAATGACAGACAGGAGCTACCTTTACATGACTCCTCAGAAGACTGGGACATAGAGAAAAGATGTGCTACAAAGAGATACATTTTCATAAGGATGTCCCCAAAATTACCACATACCGCGTTACGAATCTTTGCAACTGGATAGTCCCTATCATCTACAAATTTTAAACAAGTAGTACTTGAGATGAGGAGTGCAGGCAGAGGACACTTTGCCTTAACATTGTCCCACAGGTTTTCTACAGAATATACATGAGCAATAATACATGCAACAGGGCACAAGAGTATTAGCACAAGGGTTTGGACAAGAAATGGAAAACTTCTCTCACTTGAAACTCAAAAACATACATAGATCAAAAAAATAAATCAGAAAAGTATGTGTATCTACCCCAGAAAGCATTAACATCAGAACTGATTGTATTATTATTTAAGAAAATACATTAGTAATTGGGTAGAAGAGAGAAAAAAGGGACAGCTCAAATATCTTTAATGCTAGTAAATGAGGGAGGTAGCAAGAGATACATCCATCTAACTGTTACAAAAATAGAAATGTTGAAAAAGTCTATAAAATCTCACTTTTTATTGTTGTTCTAAGCTCATTTTCAGTAGTCTCCCCATTACCTGCTCTACACAGAGAATTATTCTGGTTTTTTTAAGATTTTTTCCCCATGTTAGTTTGCATCATATATTTTTATTAAACCATTTGCCAAGTAATTTGCATCATATTACTTAATTAAAGGGAAATTGTTTTGCTGAGGAGTCTGTTGGAGGATGAATGGAGTCAATCAACTTCAATCAATTAGCCTTTTCATAAAGGCATAGTCCTTGGGAAACAAAAATGCAATGCTATTATACTGCCCAGAAAATATGAAACTGTGGTATATCTTAAATGTTTATGACAAGTCCACTATTCTATGCAGGAACAATCTTTTTTATAACTCAGGAAAAAATATAAAAAATTAAAGGGCCTATTTTAACAAGGGTTGGAATGTTAATAGGTGGCCATTAATTATCCACAGATGATTAAGGGAAAAATGAGGCAGAAGAAAAATTTTCCAGGCCATCACTTCCACTGGGAACATCAGGATTTCAAACACTAGTAGGAGTTAGAAGAGTGTATTGGTGAAATAAAAAGATATTTTACCTATTTTCCTGCACTAACATGTCAACTTTTCCATAATTATGGCAGTACAGCAGTCATGCTGTAAAATTGATAATTATACTTCTACAGTTCTTAGTGTTTTACTAGTACTAGGTATAATTTGTTTCTGTGGTACCATGCCGTGCTAGGCCCTTGTATACAAATGCATAGAGTGCTGCAGTCCTAATGTGCTCCAGGGTACCCTGATGACAATTGCTTCCAGAAGATGTATCATGCCTAATATTGCTATTTTACAAAGTGATAGGATAGCAGTTCTAATTCTGTTTTGGACAGGAAGCTCCTAAAATCATTGCATATTTCTCTCTTGCTTCTCCAAAATTCCTGTGTCCTCCTCTCTGCCCTTCTCTATCATGTACCCTGTAACAAAATCCTTGAAAGACCCTTCCTTCTTACATTCAGAAACACTGGAGGGGGGGAAGGGTGTTTCTCTGTTATCTGCTTTCAGCCTCTACTCTGAAAGCTGAAGAGAGAAAACAGTTTAGATGCCTAATTTGGCTGTTGGAAATGAAACTCCCGATAAATAGCAAAATGCTATGGCCCTCTGTTGTTCTGGAGGCACTGGAAAATGACACCACACATGGTTAAAGGAAGCCATCGTTCAAACTTTGGTGTGGGCAGGGGTTCGTGTCCACGCAAACAACAACAGTGGCTGTTGGACCTGGCGCTGGGACACTGAATCAGGAACAGCCTTTTTCATCATCCTTCACACCACAGTTTTCACTCAGTGGTTTCACTTTTCCTGTGAAACCTCTCCTGTATTCCTGTATGTTGCTTTTCTTCTTTTTTTTTTTTTTTCTTTCTTTTTCACCTTCACCCACCTTCAAGGCATTTTTGCCTTTATTTGCTGGGGTAGTGAGAACACTTGCTTAGTGTCATAGAAAACAAGATTTTTTTTTTGCCTAATGACAAATAGCAATTGGTCTTCATCATGCAGGCAGTAAAAAGAAAGAAAGGAAAAGTGAGTGAAGCCTCAGTAGCTGCTAATATCTCATAACCATTTTTTTACTCTGATAAGTTAGCTTCAACAGCACTTGACTAAAACAGCCTGCAATCTGATATTGTAGCTTCAACCTGGTTCTTTGAGTAAGCACTAATAGCAGAGCAAAGTACAGGCTACACTGAAATCAGACACTCCTGAATTAATCTCAGCTGTGTATTGATAGAAACAGTTTGGGTTTATTTCCAGTTTGCTTGATGACATTAACTGTTTTAAGGCTTTATTTCTGAAAAGGAGACATTCCTGATTTTCTGTCGTTTGTATTTCAGTACACTTTTTTTTTTGATTTTGCAAACAAAAAATGGGAGTACTCAGGATTTTTCCTTGCCACAACTAAACATCTTGATTTCAGTATCTTGATCAGTTCTGGACACGTTTTTTTAAAGTTTATTAGTCATAAAGCAGAGGTTACGTTTCTCACAATCCCTATAGGCAGTATATAAAATCCATACTAATCATATTTGCCTGTTTTCCCTGAGCACGAAAAGAAATGAGTAAATTAGCTTCCCAGATTATCTGTTTTTCTCCTTGCATGGGACTTCTGGTAACAGAATAGAATAATGACAATTACAGCCCTCCCCCCCTCCTCCCTTTTCTTTCAAATGGTGTTTGCCACTTGTAGCTAGTACAGGTACAATCAAATTGAAAGCGGGAATTACTAGAGAAAAATCAAAATATATTGAAAACACTCTTCCAATCCATGAAATAAATCAATTACTCTAATGCTGTCTTTCCCCTGACATCCCAAAGAACTTCTTGCACTTGCGGGGAGCAGTATTCATTGTAGTTTTGCTGTAACTCAAGTGGTGGTAGAGATGTGAAAAAGTAAGAATAAGTTTTGTTACAGTAAAAAAGAATCTTGGTCTGATGTCTCGGAATGCAGAGATATGTTCCAAGTCACACTAAAATTTCAGGAATTTACACTTGAAAATATTATGTGTACCTGTACATGGCAGCAGACCTAAAGCTTTAGCAGTATTGCTTGTAAGAGACAACATATTTGTGGGCGTGCACTGTTCAGTTTCTAGGCTGGAACAGAGTCTCTTCTATATTTATTTGAACATATATATTAAAAGCAAATATTTTAACATTGGTGAAGAATACAAATAGTGCAAAGAAAACTTGTTAATTTGTGCTGAAGTGCTTTTTGCTAATTGCCTGTGTTGTTTGTGGCAGAATTTGGTTGCAGGAGGAAAGAATACTGGCACTCAGGTGACTCAGCTGAGGTTTGACTGGGAAGAGGGAGTGCTCTAGCCTAAGTGATGTCCAAGTCATGCCTATAAACTTTATCCTAAGCCTAAGCAGATAGTTTATTAATGAAGAAGTTGAAGGGGGAAACCACTCCAATTTGTTGCCATTTGTTCCACTTATGGGAATTTAAAAAAATGTAGCAAACATGGAGTTTGTTAGGAAGGTGACATGGGTGCACTTGGTGTTAAGAAGCAAAGAGTCCTCCTCGTTCCACAACCATAGAGAGACCGATGTACCTAAAGTGGATTAAGGTGCAATGTATGCTAAGACCTCTGAACAGGTTGGCTGTTGCACATCCAACACCTTTTTCAGCTCTTCTGGTGTGGCTGGGAGCGTGATGTTGTTAAATCCTTGGTAGGAAGTTTCATGCTGTGACCATTAATGAGGGAGCTGCTTGTCCCTTTCATAACATTAGTTGTAGTTCAGTTTCACCATAATTGAAACTCTCCTGGCTGTAGCACCATTCAGGCAATGGACAATTTAAGTCTATATAATGTATATTTTACTGCAAGAATGAATTTAGCAGCTCTTCAGGTAAGCAGAACATTAGCCCTTGCAGCAGCATTTATTTGTAGGTCAGCCCAGGAGTGCCAGCCCTTCTGGGTTTACTTTTTATGTTTTCCGGGAGCTGATAAATTCTAGTGATATGATGCCTTAAGTCCCTAATGTTTTTTTTATTTTTCTAATATTTGTAAACCTTGTAAGTTTTATAAGTAGATTCTAAAAGCAGCAACCCTCCCTCCTTTGTCCCTTGTCCCTTATCCCTTTCCCTCTAGCACCCTTGTTCACGCGTTCCTTAACCCTCTTACCCCATTCTATGCTCCCTATATCAATCCTACTCCTGAACACAGCAGAAATGTTTAGTCTTTTGTCAAGGCAAGGCCTAGATTGTTGGCAGAACAGCATATCAGGGCCTAAAACACAGAATACGGTCAAGAATTAGGTAACTATGTACCCTTTGTGCTCTGATGATGATGAAGGTGATGAAGTAGGTGGTCCCGAAATGCACCCCAGATCCATTTTCAGGGGGCAGACCCACGGTGGTCCAGAGTAAAGGCCACAGGGTGGACACATCTGGGATTGGATGGATGGTATTATAAAATGTAACATCTCAGGCACGGTGGCGCGCGCGTCTTGTAACATCTTAGCCTTGGCAAATAAACCCTTTCTTATCTCACCCCTAATTAACTGCTCTGGGAATTTTTTTTCAGCACCATAAATCCCACGGCAACAGTTGCTGGCCCGTATGACGGGGAAACCTGGACCGGGACTTCTTCAGACTGGAAACTTTCATCGTGTAGGAATTCCTCAACAAGCCGGCTTTTATCTGAGATAATTCCTGCCCCGGTCTGAGAAGCCCAGCTCCACAGAACCCACGGAAGCAAGCACAGAGCATAGAGGTGAGATAAGAAAAGAGTGAATAAGGGAAAAAGGTACCTAGTAGTTAGCAGCTGTGGGAAAAGTTTGTGTTCCGGGAGATAGGGAACATGGGTTACTGGAAAGTTAACTTAAAGCCTTGGGCCCAGACAGTCACTAAAGTCACTTTCCAGGAGGCAAACGGGTGGTTCACCATCGCAGGTCGGAGTGGGGTTCAGCCTAGGGCTGTTTGGTTTTGGAAGGGACGCCTTCCGGTGCTCTGACACTGTGGGGGAGCCGGTGGGGCTCTGGAGCCAGGTTTGGCTCACTAGTAAAGTAGCTGAGAAGTTACAGGAACAGCTTGGTAACCGTAAAATAGCAGGTTCAAATCCCAGTGTGTGACTGGGGTCTGTTTTGTATCTTGCAATCATGGGTTGTGTGGATTCAAAGTTTAAGATTCCTAAGGAGTCTCGCAGTGAAAAGTTTTTCTTTGTCTGTTGATCTGCATGGACAGTTAAAGGGGAGTGAGTGGAGGACACACCGCCCCGGCACGGCTTCGGCAAAGCCTGCCTGAAGTCACTTTTAGTGTGCGGGAAGTTTTAACTGCAGGTCTTTCTGGCTTTTCTAAATCCTCTAGAATGGAGGATATAAATGGTAGCCCGGAGAGGGCTCTGGATAAGTGTCCGTTTCAGCTGACAGCCGGTGACGTCTATGACATCTCGACTGTGCTGGGCCGGGATGCAACTCAGCCCCGGTCCCGATTTCCCCGCTGCCCGCGTACAGCTGCAGTTCAGGATCCTGCAAGTCCTGGAAATGCTGGAGGCACTTGTGAGTGAGAGCAGCGTGGCCAAGGAGCAGCTGCGGCAGAAGCGGGAGCGCTCCCCCTCGGCCCTTGGCCCTCCCGCGGGCGCTGACTCCGCTGCCCCTGGCTGTCCGGCAGCATGGGGAGAGATACCAATGGCGGCAGGGGCTGCCCCTGCGGACACTGCTGCCACAGGAGCGCAAAGAGCTGGGCCGCCAGCGGCCGCGGCGGGCACGGCCGACGAAGCGGCCGAGAGCACCAGGGAGCAGCAGACTGAGAGCGTCACGGCCCCGGCGGTGGCGACAGCGGCGGGAGCCGGGACTCTTCCCATGGTGCCTGCGGCGGCTACAAACAGCACTGCCGCAGGACCGACGAGGCTCGCCGCCATTGGCCCCCTCTCGCTAGATCTTTCCGCATCTGTAGGCAAGATGCCTACTGTGGGTGGGACCGCCGCTTGCGCTGCGGTGCGCGGAGATGAGGTAGCAGCTAAGACGAGCGGAAGCACCGCTGACCCTGCGGGAAGCGAAGAAGCTGCCCGTGCCAGCGCTGCCGCTGCTTCTGTTCTGAAAAGGGGGGTGACAGACCCTCCAGAGGAACTCACCGGTTTTGTAGTGAGCGACAAAATGGTTGCTTTGATTACCGAGGGCGGGCTCGGTCGCCCCCCCCCCCCCCCTCCCCCCAGCACTCGCAGTTTTCCCCCACGGCTTTGGGAAGCCCGGTTTCAGACTTCCGAGACTGCTGTGGGAGGGTCTGCCGGCTGAGTCGGACAGCTTCGGCTCTCTGTTTCGGAGGGAGAGAAGGCGGCGCGGACACAAATGGTCCTGCCCCGACCCGCCCCCGGGCCTGCCCTACCTCCCGAGTTGGCACGGCCCTGCCAACTTGGGCTTCTGGCTCGCAGTTGTTGCTATAGCAACAGAGCCCAGAAGCAGACGAAAACCAGGAAAGATACTTTTTGCAACAATAGGAAGGGACACTAGAGAAGGGATTGTCTAAGGCTAAAGGGAAAGAAACTGATTTGTCCCCAACAAGCGAAACTGGAAAAATAGAAACTGTCTATTGACCCTTGCGTCCACTGTCTTTTAAAACTGCCACAGGCTCATAACCTGTGAAAGAACATTCCTACCCTAACTCGGTAAGGGGGGAATACTGATTTGTCTTAAATATAGACTAACAATGTGTCAGAAGTTAACTGTTCACAGACAGTTTCTTCCAGCAAGCAGACCTGGAAGCTGTACCACTAAAACTCAAGCTGAGAAGCCATGGGAACAACTTTTATGCAGAAGTAGACACATGTCTCAACTGCAAATGAAATACACCAGACCAAGAGTGAGTAGATAAAGGCCTTCTGACACAATTGAAAATCAACTTGCACTAAAGGTGGTACAGAAACATATACATATATTGTAATTATTGTGTTTCCTCTGTTACTTTCAATTTTATATTATTTTAAGCTTCACTTATTGTTAGCTTGATTGCTAAGAATTGAAAGCTTAGAATTTGCATGTGATAGTGGAATCTTGTTTATCTATTTATGTTTTTAGGATGCTTTTATCTAGTGTCATCTAGGAATGTATGTGAACCTGGATTTACATAAGAAAGTCCTACACTGAAACAGAGGACGGATAAGAAAGTGGCATCAATGCTGTAGTGAAAGGCAACAGAGCCGAGAAAACACAGTGACCCTTTGCCTGGATGCCATCACAGCTTCTGTAAAGCAGCGGTACTGCTCTAGCATGTTCAACATTGCATCATGGGAATCCTAGTTCTGACTGCTAACAAGGAATTTACAGCACTGCAACAGCACTAGTTCTGTGAACTCTCCAATAAGGCCCTAAAATCTGGCTTGTACCATTGCTTACAATCCTTGAGACAATCTAGTAACATCGTTGTTGGAATAAGTGGTTTAAGTTGCTTAAATAGTTTGCTGAGAATGCTTTCTTAGCTTTGTTGCTTCGTTGGTATTCATATATCTAAAAATGTACCTATTTTAACAGGTGAGGAAGCTTTTATCCATGGAGGCAAGGAGTCCCTGTAAGACTACTCCATGAGGTAAAGATGATTGACTGCAGTCTGGGACAGGTTGGAACAGGACAACCTGCCCCCGGTGAGGCCTAGAATTTGTCCAGAGAGTATAAGCTCTCTGTGGTGAGCTGCTGGCACTGCCAGGGTGTGTTTGCATCCAGACGCAGTCTGCTTCAGGTAAGCTCTTGACTGGCCTATTAGATCTGTGACTGGCAGTTAATCGCTTTATGTGATAAAAGCACAAGCTTCTCTCTCAGAAGATTGAAATACAGGAATTCCAAGATCCAAAATTCCTGTGAAATTGTCATCAGACAGAGAGTCACACTTCATTGACTCCCTAGTTACATAAGGAGGTTTATTTGTAGAATTGTTTAATGTTTTAAGATCTGCTTTGCAGAAATTACAGAAATTCATCATGTCATCTAAGCCTGTGAGGCTGGACACTCCTGCTCATCTGTTCCAGCCCAAAGACTGAGTTTATGTTAAACTGAGACTGAAACTCCTGCAAGCCAAATGGAAAGAACTGTTTTCATGTCCAGTAGACCATCTCCAATGTAGACAGTCATCATCAAGGACCCTGAATTTCACCCAGGAAGAAGAAAACCTCTGTTCCTGAGACGAATAGAGCAGTAAAGACTGTCACAAAGACTGTTAAAATAGTGTCTACGTTTGCTTCTCTTGTTTGTATTGCTTAGTATTGCCAGGAACTATGAATTAAGTTTAAAACCCAAATTTACATTTGGCTTTAGCAAAATGCATTAAACATTATTTATAAGTGAGTGCTGAATTTGCACTACGGATTTGGCTGAAATTTGGCAACAAGTTTAAATTGCATATTGGTAATTCTTAAAGATATTTCATTAGGTTTATTTCTACAAACTTACTTCATAGTTACCAAGCTGAATCTGAATAGAGCAGCCACTCATGTTAGTACAAAAACTGCATAGCTTGTTATATGGTTAGTGCTATGTATAAGTAGTAGAGATTGAACAAGATCTTTGAGTCTTGTTTAATCTCTAAAGGGGGGACTGATGCCTTAAGCCTCTAATGGTTTACATTTGTAAGCCTCTAAGGCTTACAAATATTTTTCTAATATTCGTAAGCCTTGTAAGTTTTATAAGTAGATTCTAAAAGCAGCAACCCTCCCTCCTTTGTCCCTTGTCCCTTATCCCTTTCCCTCTAGCACCCTTGTTCACGCGTTCCTTAACCCTCTTACCCCATTCTATGCTCCCTATATCAATCCTACTCCTGAACACAGCAGAAATGTTTAGTCTTTTGTCAAGGCAAGGCCTAGATTGTTGGCAGAACAGCATATCAGGGCCTAAACCACAGAATACAGTTAAGAATTAGGTAACTATGTACCCTTTGTGCTCTGATGATGATGAAGGTGATGAAGTAGGTGGTCCCGAAATGCATCCCAGACCCATTTCTCAGGGGGCAGACCCACGGTGGTCCAGAGTAAAGGCCACAGGGTGGACACATCTGGGATTGGATGGATGGTATTATAAAATGTAACATCTCAGGCACGGTGGCGCGCGCGTCTTGTAACATCTTAGCCTTGGCAAATAAACCCTTTCTTATCTCACCCCTAATTATCTGCTCTGGAGATTTTTTTTCAGCACCATAAATCCCACGGCAACAACATTAATGTTATTGTGGCATGTAACTACTTCTGGGTTAAACTGATCTCTGTGTTACTCAGGTTGGTTTTGAATTTGTGCTATGAAAATGCACACGTGTGATTCCTTTACACTTTGTATGTTGGACTAATAAAAGGTCTGTGAAGCTGCTGCTCAGTGTGGTCATGGTTCAGGTAGCTTGTTGTAAATCATTTCCAGTTCTGGATGTGTGTACCATCAGTGGGAGTTAACAGGGTGTTTGGTTATTCTTATCCCTTTTAGGAATAGAGGGGTTGTAGTCTTTTAATAATATTCAGAGCATATGTCTGTGACAATGCTGCTTTAATTGTTCAAATGGATTGGGTCTATTCATTTGATACATTCATAGTTTCTCAAAGTTAGCATTTTTTAAAGAGCATTGTACCAATGTGATATTTATTGCATAGCTATAACTGATTCTGATGTGCATTATGGTACCAGATAGTGCTCTTGATTTACCAGCCACTGTGAAACTTTTTCTGCTGGGACATTCAAGTGTTTTTTTGACTTCAGATCGTTATGAAATGAAATAAGAAGTCCAAACTTTTAATATGCAATAGCTTTCAGAAAAAAGCCCTCTATATGCATTTAGACTTTATATACTTTGTCTGCAACAAGGATGCATAAAAGATTTTTTCCAAGCTTATTATTACTCTTTTAAATGGATAAAATATTCTTTGCGTCCTGTTGGGACATTCTCCAATGTGTTCTTAGGCATTTTCCTCGTCTCTCTTCCATTTCCTTAAAGATATTCTAATTGATCTCAGTTATGGTTTTGCTCAAAATTTACAAGAAATAATTGTGTCTGCATAGTTGCCATTACATTGCAGAAACGAAATTTTAGGAAGGACTGAGAAAAGAAGGCCAAATAATCATAGTAGCAGTGCCCTTGCAGCATTTCAACAGCCTATTTAATTGTCAGTTTTCCAACAGCTGGAAGTAATCATTCTTTTATATAGTCAGTAAATGTTTTTACTTTTAAACATTGTGGTGAAGTCAACAAGAAGAATTATGAAGAAAAATTAGTTAACTATGAAGAATTCTGTAATCATGAAGCCCATGGGTCATTTGGCAAAGAGAAATGAAGGAAAAGATTTGAATTCAAACCTCTGAAGTACATATGATTGCTATATTACTTGTCCACTGACACAACTTACTAAACTGCATAAACAAATATCTTTTAATACTTTTTCCCTAGAAGTAGCCTTTCCAAAAAACAGTTTGAACTGGGAAAAAAATTTCTTATCTCAATGTTTCTGCTTAGGCAATAATGATAAAAAATAAGAACTACTAGGAAAACGCTTTTTAACCTTTATTCGTAGCATAAATCAAGAGGCTCATTTTTCACAGTCTCTTTCTATAGAATTCAATTAAAGGTCAGATTTGTAATGGGGGATCCTAATTATTAATGTATTGCCTATTTTGAATTATTAATGAGTTGACATATTTGCATAATGGGTAAAGAAAATGCCCAAGAACAACTTTTATAGCATATTAAAATCCTTCAAAAATATTTAATCAAAGTCTTTTTTCATATCCTGGGGGTATTTTAACTTTTTATCATTATGTCAATACTTAACAAATAAATTCAAAATATTTTACAGTTAAAAATTAGTGTAGTTATATATCACTAAAGGGAATTAATCTTGTTTTCAGCTGGTATACCAGTCATAAAGTGGGAAGCTTCAGACGGGGCAGCTCTACTGTAAAAGGAAGACACCATCATATGCTGGTTGAGCATTTTGTGTTTTCTTACAAGAGGTAGCAAAAATTTAAGAACAGTAAAATTAGCAGGACCATGAAAGTGGAGAAAATAGTCATAAGCATTAGCCTAATATTTTGTCACCAATGTCAGTGTGTTAAAACAGTGATGGACTTAATTTACCTGACTGAGGTCCAGGCTGGGATCACTGTATGCTAGTTATATAGTAATGACAATACATTATCAGAGAATGTTGAAAAGATCGTAAATTTTATGGTAGAAGTAATATTACTACATTCTTGCACCAAAACCTTACCAATAGTGTCAGGTGGCACCACCATATCAACAATCAGTGCTTGCATGGTTAAAATGATCTAATGTAGGTGAACCATATTACATTTCCTACCTGGGAAATTACGGAAGATATTATAAGGAGCAAAGGGTATATTTTGATGATAACCAAGTACCTATTTTTTTTATTGGCTTTCTAGAAGATAGACTGTTTTATGGAAAGGTCAAAGTTTATTCCTGATTTTTGCTTTTATGACCCAATTTACTGCAGTAGATTATTGTTCCAAAGGCAAAATTCGACTGCTCACATTGCATAAAGGGTTTCTGGTTGTAAAACGGAGTTGGGAAAAGAAAAAATAAGAACTTATGATAGAGTTTTTTTCCAGGGAGATGTTTTCCATATTTACACAACTGAGGCACTAATGGATATTAGATCCACCGACAAAACATTTGAATATACTTTATTGTAACTTCTCAAAGGAATGTCTTGCAGAACCAAAGACACTTTGCAAGATTAAAGATACTTCTAGTATAGATTTTTCTCCTTATTTCAAACTAACAGAAATGCAAAATCTCAGATTTTTCCACCCATATCTATTATCATTCCATTCCAACCATTAGCTACTGAGTAACACTCTGGCTTGAAGCCACTGGGAAGATCCTGTTTTGCGGTTACTGCTACCACAAACCACATTATCACTAAATGCTAAAGTCTGTCTATAGGTCAAGGTCAGGCCAGGGAGATGATTGGGGAACAAGGTAACTGTCATGGAGCAGTCAGAGTTCTCATTTGGATTATATCATCAGAGTTGAAAGATGCAAGTAAAAAGCCCTATTATAAACTGGGATGGTTATATATAAGGAAGGAGTTTACTTCTAGTCAAGTGGACTCACTATTAGTGCTTAAAAATTGGTAAAATTGAAGTACTGTCTCCTCTCCATTCCTTAGCAAATGTCTTGCACAGCAGGACCAGTGTGATCAAATGGCGCTTTTTGCACCTGACCTTGTGTAAGCGAGGGACATTTCACAAAGTGGACTTCACAGTGTGTTTTATAGATGGCATAAAGCCCTTTCAGTTTTCACTTCACAAGGCAGCAATTCAGGATGTAATTGTCACTTGGCAGACTTTTCAGCCATAAAGAAGGACCATTGGAGATAATAGGAAAGGGATCAAGCAACTCAGTGACTCCAAATCCTTTAGCATCCTTCTTCTGGATATTAGTATTCTGTAACTTGTAGTCTACTTTCCAGGGTAGACTCATTCTATTACTCTCCACTCTTCTGCTTCTTATATTGTCATCTGAACACGTTGTAATGACATCTTATGTAATTTGACTAATATTCATCACAAAAGGTTCATAAGTCACAGGATGAGACAGGGTGAGAATAGCTAAGTCAACAAAACCTTTGATGCAAATCTCAATTACTGGAATGGTACTGTACCAGTTTGGCTACATGAAGCACTCCTAATATGAAAGAAATGTTTTCAATCACCCCTCTCCACAGAGCAGAATTCTACTTCCATTCCACTTAGGGATCATGGAAATCAGCAATACAAATTTCTGTCCCACTCCAGGATGATTCAACAGAGTAATTCTTTGTAGAACCCTGCTAAAACATACCTGCTATATTTCATTTCATGAACCTCACAAGATTATTCCATGGGTCTCAGTGCTATGTAACTTCAATTACTGATACTTAGCAAATTCTTACACTCAGCTGGTGGTGTGAGGTGATTTAATCTGCTTGCTTTTAATTACATCCTGTATTCCAAATGAAGCCTTCTTATGTTTTCCTTTTCATCCCTCCCCTAATGTCTCCTTTTACAACATGTCAATGCCACTCTACTTGGTAGTTTCCATAAATTTCTCTTAACTCCTGCTGACTTGTCTAATTCCTCAGGTTATTGAGGTTACCCAACCAATAAAAAGGGATGGAAAAAAAAAAAAGGAAAAAAATGTTGACACTGAGGTCTGGAGCAGGCTTCTGAAAAAGATCCTACTTAAACTCCCTGAATAATCTTGAATATAACATCAAAGATTTTCTATAACAGATCCCAGCTCCTGTGTTAAACTGCAGTTGCAGCACAAAGTTGGAAAGACACTCGGAAGGAGTAAAGGAAAATAATATAATTCAGAGAGAGAAAACGATCTTTAATATGCTTATTAAGGCAAATAAAACTCCCAAAGACCTAGGTAAAATGCCTCCTGTCATAGAACCTATACCACTGACCCTGGATTGCTTTTGCTTGTGGTCTCAGAAATGGAAAGAAAATTTAGAATGATTAGTTCTCAACACAAAAGATCATTGCCTTGGTTCATATTACTAGAACTCTGAGAGTCTAAGAGTCCAAGTTTCAAGAAATAGCAATTAACCCCTTTGAGACAGAAAGCCTGAAGGATAATGAAGATTTTAAAAAGTATGTGAATGCATATATATGTTTTTGTTATATTATTGGTATTAAATAAACAGTTATAGCTGAAAGAAGGTCTTAGATGAAAATATCTGATTTGTACTAGAGTAAAACTGAGAAAAGATGAGAAGTACTGTAGCTATGTCTGAGCAAGTACATCGTTTGAGATAAAATTGCAGTGATCTAAAGCCTGCAATTAGCTGGGACTTCTGTTCTTTTAGTGACTATTTACAAATCCTCCTGCTCTCCACAAGAAGAAGAGAGGAAAAAAAAAAAGAACAAGGAAAAAGGAAAACTTGATATCTCCGGAAAGGAAAATGATAATGGTATTACCTCCTGGTGGAACTTATACCACCTTGTTATACATGCATGGTAAATATATTCCATTGCAAGAAATGTTCCACCAAAGAGTATTCACTTCAGAGAAATGATAACAATCTCAAAAAAGCTGGTCAGTGAGAAACATACTCTAAAATCCCGCAGCATGGAGCTGCTGCAGTTTCATTTACACTTGCTGCCCATCAATAGTGAATGCACTTCAGTTAATCACCTACCCCCCTTGATGAGGGCAATTGCCATTTCGTAATTGTGATGAAAACTAGAGGGCAAAGGTATTAAACTGATTTGTGTGTGTGTGTTTATTAATTCTGACCTCGTTTGGTGAGAACAAACTTTGGCAAAGACAAACAGAAATTCTTCCACGTAGCATCTTTCCATAACAAAGGTCTGTCCTATAAATGCCTGTGGAACCACAAGAAACTTAAGCTGGTGGAGTAGCACTTGCAGAGTGGCTATCAGTAAATGACTTGTTGAAAATTTAATTCTCTGAATGCATCATGTGGTTTAGGAGGACAACATATTCTAGAGCAATCCTCTTTCTTTATGCTGTTTCTTCTGGATGGCAGCACTTGCAGCTCTGGGGCTTGCAGCCCTTGGTGGGACTGAGATGTGCCAAAAACATAGAACTGTTGGCAGGTACTTTTAAAGTTTAAAAAAATGTCCCAAACCCAGTTACATAAGTGATAAACTTTTGTGAGTAACCAAACTTGCACTTCTGAAAAGAAAGGAGTCAGCATAGATATATACAGGCTTAACCCATGCAAAATGGGAATTAGGATTAATATCCAGTGGGCACTACTTCTGTTTGAAATTGTCAGTAACACTGTTGACAATTAGTGGTATTGGAAATGGCTGGTTTAATGATATTCCACCTTCCTGCTAGGTATGTGGTAGGTGCCACCTGATATAAATCAGGTAATAATTTGCTGATCATTTTCAACAACATTAAGTTTTCTACCTGGAGTTCCCTTCTGTCTGTCTTAATCTTTTTGTATCTCCTCTTCTTCAACAGAGCTACTTCTGACAGACACTAGGATTTTTGATCAGTGGGTACTAATGCAATTCAGAACGTGGGAGTTGTAGAACAATATGAGAGGATAATGAGATGGGTCTAAGAAGTCTCTATGATAAACAACCTAATCTCCTAACACTGGTAATTATAACATTGTTAATTATTTCTGAATGAGTACAATTAGAAGAGAACATTATTTAGCTGCATCCCAAAACTTAGCCACTTAGAGTGAGAGTTGTAAGGAGCAGAGCTTTCACAAATTAGAGAACTAAAACAGCCTACTGAATGTTGTCAGTCTAGGTATCTTATGCTTTTTATAAAATGTGTTTTCTCTGCAAGTTTGCATAGGGATTTTTAAAACACAGATTCTTATTTGTGTTTGAAACAGAGTTTTAAATTAATATGTATCTGAAAAATAGTCAACAGTCATTCCATCTTAAAACCAGGGAAAACTCAAGATTTGAACCTGAAACTACTCAAACTTTTGGAAACTCTTCTACTACACCCAAATCCAGGGTTAACCTGTGAGAGACAAACTACTCTCAGTTGTGCAATGTACAGAAAGACAATCTGAATATTGTTCATTTTGAATATCACAACTTTTTTACTAAAGAAAGTTAAATGGAGGCAGTGTTACCTCCATCTTATCGATTACCACTTCTGCACCTTTTTTCCCAGTTAGTAGCTTCCCCTTCAAATCATAGCTCCATTCATGTGCAAATCACAATTCAGCAACACAGTTTCTTAAAATAGGTATTCTAGGAACAGCAGTGCTTCTTTAGATATAAACAGTCAGTTCTTCAAGCATCTCATAGCTTCATGTTTTTTAATTTGTCCTGGGCACTAGAGAACAAAAGACATATAAATATCTTGGACATGGTATTAGGGGGGAAAAATCAATCCTTTTATATAATTTGATGCTATGAGTATTAAATTCTAGAAGACTAAGGCAAAGAGTAAAGTAGTATCTGTAAACATGTAAGCTGAAAAGAAAAATAAGCAATATGTTTTGTACACACTGAATTACATTTATAGATTATTATGAGCAGTGCTGTGGGGGACAGTGCAGTTCCCACCAATTTAAGGGTAATCTCTCTTAGGGATGTGAACAGGTTTTTTGAATCTTCTGTGATAGCTGCCTCCAGGTGTGTGGGGGGTACCTACCACCTTCCTGCAGCTGTCCTACTTCCATAAGAAACCTGAAAAACAATTGAAAAAAATTGCAACTGATTTTCAGAAAATGGTTAGAAAGCAGTTTTTTATTCCTATTCATCTGGTGATAACATGCAAAGCTTCTACAGCTCAATAAACATAGCTCTTGAAAACATGGCTTTGAACTCTCCAGGCACTTAAAAAAAATCTTTCACCTGCTAATACAACCAATAACTTGATGATAAAACTTTTGCTTCCTGTGCAGGTTATTACTTATTCTCTTGCAGGTATGTAAACTGCAGGTGGTAGCTTTCCTTTCAGGATTTATATAATTTCCCCTCCCCCCCCCATTTCATTTATTTATTTATTAAAAACTAGTTACAGTGGACCCCGTAGAACAGAGAAATCTTTAAATTCTGCAGAAAATCTTCATTACAACATTCTACTCCCTAAGGTCAGGAGAGACTTCTATCTCCCCTGTTCCCCCCCACCCCAAAGAGTCGTACTTTTTAGTAATTGCTACTGTGCATCAACATCATCTCTCAAATTCTATTTTACTATCTTTTCAATCTGCTAAATATAGCTGAAAGATCAAAGAATTACAACTACCAAAACAGAGAAGTCCAGATGTACCTTGGTATCAGTTTAAAAATAACATTGTAAGAACTCCTTATTATTTCACTCTGTGCCTCAATGAGAGACCTTATCCTCAGTTTTCAGCAAATATTAAAAAAAATTATTATTGCTCTTGAATTTTATTTCCATTTGCACAGTAGTTAATCAAAAAATTATTTCTGACATTCAACATTTGTTAAACTTTTTGAGCATTCAGAAATGCTCAGTAGTACCCCTTCTGACCCGAGGTCTTCCGTATAGATTGTTTGTATTCTGATTTAGTAGGACAAACCCTCTGGTAATACTAATTAGAGATTCTCTAGAAGTATTTCACATACTGTATAGGTCTCTTTGCATTTATTTTGATTTTATTGTTAGTTTTGTAATTTTATAGATCACTATATAAAAATAAATGTAGTTGATATCCCTGAAATATCAACTTTCTATATTATTACTTTGACAAGATAAACAGCAGTTTTAGGCTCAGCTTTGGTAGCTTTTACAAAAATTTTAGGCTCAGTGTTGTTAACTTTCTTGTGCAGATTCAAGTCCTGATGAAAGATTGCATGAGGATATGCTATTTTTTACTGATATTTCTCATATTCAAACTTGCTTCAATAACTATGCATCAGAGTAACCTACAGAATGTGACTGGTTTATAGTTATTCTTGTGACTGTCTTCCTTCTTGGTTTTGTGTTTAATTTTTCCTTCTTACATGCATACCCCACAACCATTGCTTTGCTTTTAATCTTCATTCTTCTCTCATATTCTTTCTTCTCACTGATGTGTTTTCTGTACTGTGGTCCAGTTGATCTTCTTTGTCTGATAGTCGATCTTCTTTATCCTCATCAAGCTCTGTAATGAGCTTGAATTTCCTGGGTGAAGTGGTCACAACACAACTGGCCCAAGGTTTTCCTCCTTGGCTCTTGCAGCATTTTCTCACCACTGGATCCTTTCTCTCCTCCCCTAGTTGTTGTGGGATTTATTCTCACAGTCCCTGGTGGATTCTGGAGCAGAACAAAGTAAGAGTGTTCATTAGGCTGGGAGACTGATGCTGTGGGAGAAGTAGGAGACATCTTCTAACCCACTTGGTGATGTGGACTATGGAATTGGTTTGCTTTAGTAAAGGTGACAGATGGATAAGCATTCCCTCGTGGTGAATTAGAAAAATAAATATTATCTGACAAATATTTGAGGTGATTACTGCTGCAACAGCAGAACAAGCCAGAACTCCCTCTCTGCCTCTCTCTGTGCCCTTATCTGCTGTACTTTTCCTTTTGCTATTCATCCTTAAATACCTCTGCTCTTTCTAAAGCACTTAAAGAATCTTGTATATGAAGCTATTCATACCATTCACAAACAATGGTTCTCCAAGACTTATCCATAGATATCCAGTTCAGGGTGCAACTAAAGAACAACATGGGTTGCTTTCTTCAGCTTGCTGTGCACCTTATTAATGATATTTTCCTCACTAATTTGTGGGAAGGAGATTTGTCTCTTCTGTCTCCATTATTTGCACTGCTTTTAATTAAACATATGCTCTGACTGGGACATGGGCAAAAGGACAGTTGTGCTGCCATTTGAAAAGAGCAGCTTGCTCGCTCGGACAGTTTTCCCAAGCTTTCAGAGCTCTAATTAAAATCCACTGAACACATGAGCAATGTTGGCACAGTACTTTGGAAGTGTTTGTTACAACAGTGTCAAAGAGTAGATAAGGTTTTTAGGGGATTAGTGTAAGGTGTTTTGTTTCAGGTGGATTATTTGTAATGAATGGGTCCTCTTTCTTTTCTTCCCCTTAGGAAAAAAAAAGCCTTATTTAACTTTTTGAAAAAACTAATTTTATTTTGAGGGCTTTACTTTGTGAACAAAATAATTGTTCTATTTACAGTCTCTAAGATTTTTTTTTTAAATACAGAGCAATAAAGCTTTGTATTTACATTCCTGTTTAATAATGAAATCTTTCAAAATTTCTGTGGGTCTGTGAAAACCAGAATGTGGCCGCATACACTGGAGGCAGTGCTGTGATATCCAAGGAAACCTTATCTATGCTGGCAAATAGAGAAGACTAGAGTGCTCGTTCGCTGTGTAACTCTATTCACTTTGTCCATTATGTGAATGAGATGTGAAAAATAATTTCCTGCATCTCCCTGTTCTGAAAGGGTCTGGAAAATAACAGTGGTGTTGCCCATGTTCTCACTTTCAGCACTGTTTATCCTGAAAACAAGCAGGAAAGGCTGAGTATTTGAGTATCAGCAAAAAAAAAAAAAAATCTATTTTACTAGAAGAGTGTAATGAACCTCTATTGTATATTAAATTTTAAGCTGTATCTTTTAGCCTTCAATACTGTACTGACTAATTAGAGATATGTGATCAGTGTAATTATCTTCTGGCAATAAATTGCAATACATATTCATAGTTACATGGATTTCATCTTCTGTGAAATGATCCTTATAAAAACAGTAATAGTCGGTATGTCATTAGAGCATATCAGCAATTAATCCTCAAAATGATCAATGGAGAGAATGTCCTTTTCCCTCTATCTCTGGTTTATTTATGTGTTCCCATTAATTATACCTAATTTTCTGTTGGCACTTTTCTTCTTAATGTAATTCAATTTAAGCATATCTTTCCAGAGACTTATTAATAGGTAGGGTCATTTATATTGTGTAGCACAAATATTTTATAATCCACTAATCTTGACAAAAAGGCAATGCCTTCCTCATTAAAAATGTATGAGGAGTAATGGTTCCCTATTAATAACTTATTAGGTCAGATCACACAGTTTGAAGTGTCTATTACACTTTAATTTTATCAGATTTCTTCCTTTGGAACCTGCTACTTTTTCTTTATCTTTTATTGAGATTATTTTTAACACAACAGCTGGATCCCTTGCCAAAAACAGCTTCCTATGGCTGTTGTTTCTGTAGTACCAGCTAAGCAACCAGTTTTTTATACTGGGCTTTATGGAAACTGTGCAATGCACCCAACAGTGGGAACTCGGATTACATTTCCACTTGAATTTTGTATTTTCGATAACAATGATATGCCAATGCCACGGACTAGTTCAGCTTTCATGGTGAAGCAGGATTTTGGCTGGTCAACACCATTCTCTCTTGCTCATTAACCTCCATGGATAATGCTCTGTCCGCAGATAACGAGTGGTAACTTTTTCATAAGGGTATGTATCTCTCTTTCTAAAGGCAAACCTATGGCTTTGTGAGGTCCAAGGGCACACTGGGGAGCTGAGGGGTGAGCAGTACTTTGGGGTCCTTTCATCCCATTTTAAGGACCAAGCTCTGTGAGCCACTCTCTCGATATCCACATCCCTCTAGGGTTTGATTTCCAAGCAGCATTAAGGCAGTAGGCTCAGTTCCATTGTTCACCTGTAAACTCTTTTAGTTCAGGGACTCCTGATAGTAGCTGGTACACATGAGTCAAAACCAGCTTCTTCAAAATAAAGCATTATTAATTTGTTCACCCAAAGCTGCGTAGCATGCAAAAGGAAAGGCAAGACCAATAAAGGTTTACACACATTTTCTCTTTCCTCACACTTTAACTTCTCCTTTGCAAGCTTTTGCTTGCAAAAGGCTCCAAAGCTTTGGAGAAGTTGACCATCCTGCTGCATTTTCTGTTTCATTGAGTACCCCCTTGTCAGTCAGCTTTCTCCAACAGCTCCTGAAGACTTATGCAAAGCTAAGGCAGGGTTTATTGTACTTTCTGATTCCAGCTTTATTCTTAGAAAAGTGTTCTTTTTCATTCTGATGCGACTTGAGCTGGGACAGTCAACGATTCTTTTCAATTCTTCTGCAACTCTTTCTCTGATGTCAGTTTATTCTTGCCATTACTTGATTTTTTTCACTCCTGTTTTCTGCCTTTATAGACAATGTCCTGTAATGCAGCTCTGAATACACATGGTTTGTTCCTTCAGCTTGTCACAGGGGCTCCCCTGAATATAGCTTTACAGGCTTCCACTTCCCTTGTGAAAATATGTTTCCAGGATATCCTTTTGATAATCTCAAGGCTACCTTCTCAGTTTCTGCTTTGTAAGAAAGAATTGCCTCAGTAATTTGAATTAGATTTTAAACAATTTTGTATACTCTTTTTTTTTTTTAGTCTTGCAATTTTCTTGAGGAGTCAGCTGTTCTTGTTAAGAGTAGCTGTGACTGCAAAAGATGAACTCTTTGATGTAAAACCTGGAGTCAGTCAGGCAAGAAAGAATGTCCACTGCATCCACTCAATGCTTGCTGTGCACAGTAGGTTGTGGTGAGGTGCTCTTCTTGTTTACTCATTGCTATGATTTTCATAGAAACTTCTGGGGATCACAAGTGGAACAGGAAAGTTGTCTGCATATACTATGGGGTTTTACAACAAGAAGTACATGAGTATCTGCCAGTGTGACTGGAGGCATTATTATTTGGGTATAGAAACTTTTTAATTATCAGGCCAAAAGATACATAGGGAAAAAGGAAAAAATACTGTAGAACTGTCCAGCTTCTGCCACTGGCATGGATAAAATACCTGTTCTAGCAGAATTTTATCTAAGGTAAAGAAGTCTCTGATTGAATATGAAAATATCATAGAATTCAACCTGTATGAAGGAGTTTGTTGTTCTGGTTTCATGCTCTATAGTTTTATTCAAATCTGTGCATGCTGCTGGTATGAATGAAGTTTCCACTGATCTTCATACTTGCTAGGGGTGGTATTGTCAAAAAATTCAAATTCACAGAAAAGTCTGAATGGTTAATTACAGAATGAAAAAGTTGGTTTGCTGTGTGTATTTATTTATTTGTTTATAATTTGGAGCAGAGAGTGGAAGCAAATAAAATTTCAGAATGAAATCTGTTATTAGCTGGCAAAAAGTACTATCTGCAACATCAGAAAGACAAAAGTTTGCATCTGGGGTGAAATAATCCCTTGTAACTGTAGACATTGCATTTGACTGGCTGGAAATCAGCTTTTTAGAAAATAATTTGGGCAACCCAGATGGCTAACAGGTTAAGAAAAGCGATGCTTCTCATGAATTTTGCACTTGTGAGGCTGCACTTGGAGTATAGTCCGTGCATTTTGGACACCCTTCTCTCCACACCCAGTGCAGGAGGGATTTTGACAAGCTGGAGAAGTGGGACACCAGGGTGGTCAGGGGGCTGGAGCACACAACATACAGGCAGAGGCTGGGGGAACTGAATTTCTCCAGACTGGAGCAAAGGTACTAATAGGAAAAGATTAGTGATATTTATACAAACTTTTGTGTGGTTGTAGAGAAGGTGGAGCCTGAGGTGCTCAGTGATGGGACAAGCAGCAGACAAAAGCTGCAGCTAGAGCAGTTTCAGTTGGATTTAACCTTCTTTGTGTTAAGAGTGATTGTGCATTAGGACAATTTACCCAAGGAGAGTGGGAGTTTTATCCCATTTAAAAAAGCTGGTGGAGGACCTGAGCAGCCTGACCCAACTCTGAAGAGTACCTTGCTCCTCTGGCTGATGATGACCTGAATTTGTTCAGAAAGGAAGAGATGTGGGGCAGGTATAAAAAGACAGGGGCAGAATATGGAATTACTTGAACATAAAAGCTCTAATCCTACTGCCTTTTATGTTGATGTACCAGTGTCTCCCAACTTCTGGATTCAGACTGTCAATGCCTGGGGATCTTTTTGTGTACTCCAGTGCATTTGTACATAGCCTAGCAAATAAGCTCCAGCTGAGAGCATAATGACATCACATAATTTGTTTGTACTTAATTTTCAAATTTCCAGAACTTGTGTTAAGAAATAGATAAAGTTGTTGTACCTTAAACAAGCAGTGTTAATCAAAGTTAGAAACAAACAGGCAGTGGTCACAATCAGAGAGCAAAATGAAAGGCTACGTAAAACTTGCTTATCAGTCTTCCTCACCTCTTGTCTGGTTAGATCACTGATCTTAGAGAAGTTTGTGTCAAGAATTTAGCCAAAGATAAATAGTTGATCTCCAGCTAATGCTCTGATGGAAAAAAAAAAAAGTTTTCTCTTTCTGGTTGGAGTAGGCCAGTAAGCCTGCAGGTTAGTCCTCAAGCAATGGTGTGTGGAGACACTCCTACTCCATGGTAGGTGGAATAAACCCCCTTTTTTTCGGGTGTTTGCAGCATCAGCAGCTGCAGGCTGATGCATTTGCTTTTCTTTTAAATGGAAGCTGTGGCATAAAAATAGACACTGGTATTTACTGGAAGCTTAAGCCTGCTAAGCTTTACAGATTTAGAAAGTTCACTAGTCACTATCAATTAAACAGGCTGTCTCATTGTTGCATAAATTAGAACGATACTCTCTACTGCCCGGCCTCCTCAAAATACTTATTTTGAAAAAGTGTTACTAGATTTAGTCAGAGTGGTATTTACAGTGGAAGTCAAGGCTTTTAAACTGCAACAATTGCAACTTGTTTTTCCAAATATCTTATAAGCTCAGCTAGAGCATGTTACCAGTTCCCTCACGTCTGGTTCCTGTAGGACAGTGTCTGGAATTCAAGAACAGAAAAGCAATACCTGAAACTTTGAATGCCTGGAATAAATGGAAGAACATGATATCCCCACAAGACTCTTACATTAAAGATTATTACCTAGAACAAAAGAAATTGTTCCACATTCTTGTGAGTGAAAATAACACAGCATTTATGCAGTAGTGTGTTCCTGAAAATGCATTGACATATGGAATGCCTCCTGGATTGAGTTCCTCTCAATTATGCCTATGGCAAGGCTTCTGTTAAGTTACCTATTATCAGTTTTTCATTCATCACAGGCCTAACATTCAGAATATTTTCAGGAACAGAAGCAACATGCTTTGGTTCTGTACAGATGACAGTGTTTTTACATAGAGCTCTTCAGAACTATGTATAGCTTTCAATTCAATGCAGAACTCATGACCTTGTTGGTTTTGATCAGTTATGATTTCAAAGGCTTCTTTAAAATTGTCAGAGGGAGGTGGTCTCTATCCTCCTTCCAGTGGAATCAGTGCACACTTATATTCTGCTTTAGTCAGAGTTAGAACTGATAGACTTTTCTTGGAGGTTTGTTTATTTAAAGCAACCATTTGACGCTGGATGTTATGGAGTTCCAAAATGAAAATGGCACCACCTTTGTTTACAGTGCTAAATGGAGCCAGAGAACTTGAATACTGACATTTCCTTCATCTTCAAATGCTACAAGTATCCCAACCCCTCTAAAATAATTCTTCAAGGAAAAGTAGAAGTGATAAAGGCATTCAGCAAAGACAAATAAAGATTGATTAAGGTCTCTTCATATTCTGGATTGTACATGTAAAGATTAAAAAAAAAAGTCATTATAAACTACTGAATTTAAACATGGGACGTGCCTTACCTGATGAGACCATGTATTAAACATGCACACCCCTCCTCCAAATATTACTTAAAAGTTTTTAATGTTATGGCTTGATCTAAACCCACAAAAATCCAATATCAGACAGAAAAAAGATGAGAATATGTGTAAGAAATTCATAGCTCTCATAAGTAGTGCTGTGCTATGCAGGGAGAACAGCTTTCATGAAAACTACATGAACTGCAACACTTATAGAGACAGGTAGTTAAAATAGTTTTGCAAATTTGCATGGGTCTTTTTTCTGTATGCTTTCCTTTTTACCGTAACACCAAAGAAAAACTAAAGATATTTTTCACAGTTCTTTTTCCAAAGGGAATGCATTCATAGAAGTACCATCTTCCAGTATTCATGTACAGGCAGATAAAAACAGATTTACTGTACCACATGAAAAAACTTCATTGCTCAAGATGTACTAAAATCATGTTGATCATGATTTTGTGGATTAAAACATTGTATTTATGACAAGAGCCATTATTATAGGAAGCCGAGAACTTATATGACTTTTTCAAGACAAGACAGGATTGGATCAGAGAAAGAGAGAGAAAGAAGGAGAAGGAAGAACAAGATTCTCTATCCTTCTTTTGGGCAATTAAAGGCTGGGCTGTGCAGGATAAGTACAATAAAATGGATCTATTATCTCCCCTCACAGTAGGGAGGCAGGAATGGAGCCTGGCTCAGGCCACTTATCAATGCACCTGCTGGTCAAGCTTATCTGATAAAAGAAGAACAGTCACTGAAAGACTGAAGCAGACTATTTATTCTCTTTTTCCCCACACAAGCCAGGGTCCTACTCTAGGATGTTTGGTGTACAGGTCCACAGAACCTGAAGATGAAGCATTGAACTATGGAACAATGTGAATGTGTCTGGATTCTAGAGGCCAGACTCATTCTAATTAACTAGAATATGCTATAAGTGATGATCTTTGAATTTGTTGATATCTTTGGTATAGGTAATGTTTGCTTTAGAAGAGAGAAATACAGGGTAATACTTGTTTAATAAGAGCTTTAGGGAAGTATATTGGCCATTTTTCCACTCATGATATGTTCCACCTGCCCTCAGAAATGCAGTCCAGTTATCTTATGTTAATAATAATTATATATTATGGAGCATATTTTAATGCATACCATTACACTTGCACTTTTTCAAATCAATATGTAAGTCACTACATAATACAATTCAAACAACTATGTCTTGAACTTCTGCCATCACAAAATCAATATTTAGCAAGGTTCGTGTAATCTGTCCAGTCTATTTACATAAGAAAATGTTATTTTCACTGCTCTGTTTGAGGTAGGAATAGACATAATAAGTTATCCAACTTTAAAAATATTGGGGGAATGAACTGGGAATAACAGATCACTTTCTTATTCATGAGCCCTGGAACAAGCTCTCAAATAGTCTCAGCCAAGTATCTACACACTACTCAGTTATGTGTTTAACATTAATGAAATCCATGATGACTTGTTCTACTTTTTTGAGCTATCTTTTTATAGCTTACATTTACAGTAGGGAGAAAAAGAAGCTTTACAAATACATAGTAATAGTATTACAGTGTTTGTAAGCAAGGATTATTAAAAATTAGGACTGTGAAAGTTTAGAGAATATTAAGGAGAAACTAGAAATTGTGAAGAAACTAAAAACAGTAGTAGGTGGCTGGCATTTTTCCTCCATCTTCATAATCACCTGTGAAAAACTTGTAAACTTCCCAGGTGCACTAATGTACAAAACAGCAATAATATTGGAAAATACCTTCTTGGTCTGTTCACTGTTGGGTGTGGAGGACCATCCACATATTTCTGAAGGTGATACAATTCTTGTGACAGATTAGAAAAAGAGGGTGAAATTTTTGTTAGCTTTGTGACATGACCTTCAATTACAGAGTTCGTGGCTGCAGTTTCCAATAGGTGTGCTAGGCAATTCCCATTTTCCATTAACTCGTAGACAGAGTGATGTGTGTGAAAGTTAACGTTATTGATACTGTGAGCAAATGATAGCACATTGCTGAAGTGCAAACCATTTGATTTTACTACAGAATTCCCTTTTTTCCACCAAGATATTCCTAATGCAGTTTAATTGTTGCCACAATATTTACTGAGTAGCCAATGGATTATATTCCTTTCAAATTAAAAGTAACAAACAACTGTTTGAAACATCTTGGCATTTCTATGCTTTACTGCAACAATGGGCACAGGGGAAAAATGTCTCTTTCAACCAAGCCAAGCAACTTCCCCTCAGCAGCCGTAAGAGACAGAAATGGTTCTAAATTTCTAAATGCTGAAAACCAGCCTTCCAAAGTATCCAGAGACTGACACAAGAAAACTCTAGGTCTTGTTAGATTTGTAATAGTCACCACCCATACCCACCTGCTAAGTACGTGCGTGCTTAGTAAGGGTTTGTACAAGTGAGTGTGGTTGGAGCTCAGCTCCTAGGTTGGAAACCTCCCCCTTTCCCAAGTGCTGTACCAAATGTGTACCATGTGATGGCAGCATTGTATCAACCTAGAAGAGCAGGGCTGCTGAGAAGGGAATTCTCTCAATTTTTCTTAAAACGAAATAAAAAACTCTCACCAATCTCAACAGTCAAGAATGAGCTCCTACAATCTGGAAAACAGCACAAGCAGATTTAACACTGAATTGTTCTACCCAATGGAAAATAATAGAAAGAAATGAGAATATTTGACATGCCATGAATAAAGTGTGGATTTATTACTGAGATGAAGTTGATAATTCAATGAAAAATATTTTCCCTGTAATTATAATAATAGAGTGCATGTGATATAAATGAATTGCAAGCTCAGAACATTACTGCTAAAACATGTAGTTCAGTAAAAGGTATTTATTAAGTTACAGGCAGATTTTTTTCCACTGTTGAAATAACCAGTAATTAATCACTATTTGGATAGACTTTCAAGTGGAAGCATCTGAAATCTCTAAGGGTTTCAGTTTTTCTGACATCTCCAAGGTGTTTTAAGGAGCAGACAGTACTGTTAACCTTTGGCACCTGTTAGCATGGCAAACAATAGTTTCTTGCAAAAAAATTCAATCTTCCATGATGGTTTCTTGTAAGGAGTAAAAATAAAAATTATATTTTATATGCTTACACTATGCTTAAAATTCATAAGGTGGTAAATGATGTAAAAATGCCTCTCTTGCTCTTGAACTGGTTTAACTCTCAGTTCACTGAACAGGATGTGAAAGTGCTTTCAAATTAACCCAGCAATGCTTTTACTTGCGCTGCCTTTCTTTGGAGGGTGAGCAGTGTAAAAGAAATCCTGAGCTTGCTAGAGAAAAACGAAGGATTGAAACAATGACTTTGTTCTGCTATCCCTCAATTTCAGCAGCAGACACATATGTGACATCCCTTCTCCTCAGTGAGTGGGACTTTCGGGCTGAGAACTTGCGGAGGTGAGCAGGAGGATTCCTTGGTATCAGCTCCACAGCCCGAGCCCTCACTTGCTTATGGTCTTAAATGCATGGAAAGCCTTGTAGGGCTGTACTAAACAGGGCTCTACAAGGAATTTCTCAAATTATATGGCACATAAAGTGACCTTTTGTGCCTTTTTGTAATTAATTTGTGGAACTATAGGCAAAATAAAATCTATTGGAATTACAGAGGAATATACTTTCTGTGAAATTGTGTGGAATTTGTCTGGGAAGGAGCAAGAGGCACATCCTATAGTCCTTGCATTACAAATGTTTCATTGTTTTTCAGATTTAAGTACATTTTTTCTTGGTGACACATGAAGGGGAATATCATGTTTACTGTCAAACGTTTTAATATTCTAGTAGTTGAATTATGTATAAAATAACTTTTCCTTTCTTTAGTAAGGGTCAAAGGAAGCATGTTACACATATATAGCTTTTGAAAAAATTTTCCTTGAAATCAGTGGGTCATGCTGCATTTAAGCTTTTAGCATCAATGCCATACACCAAGTGTTAATCTTAACAGTTCTGTCAAATTAGTAGTAAGTTTTTAACTGAACAATCTAGTAGCACTGAATTATTTGTATGGGATTAGGAAGTATTATTCCACACACCAATGTGTTCTGTTCCATTGCACTCTATGCTATATTTTATCAGGAGGAAAAGAAATCAAGAAAGGAGATGATAATACTGTAGCAATTAATTCTTGAGTTATAGCAACTTATACCTCTCTGGTATAAGTCATGCACTGAAATGTGAATTGGCCAGAGGTTCCTTCTTGATGATACTGTCACAGAATTGCTTTTCACTTTCATGGGATTCTGCATAAGCATACCAGATTCTGCAAAAGCAGTAACCACAGGAAAGGGAGTAGAGACTTGGGTTTTTAACAGGGTAAAGGAGACATTACTTTTTAGATTTCTGTTTTGGACTAATACTAATCCTAGGAGATGTTCAGAAAATACACATTTTAAAATAATTCTAGTCCTAAATGGGTTACCAGTTTCATTGTCATTCCACATGCTAAGCACATGGGAAATTAGATTTTTGACTAGAACATAGCAAAAAAAGAGTAAGAAGTGTCTGAGTTTAAATTTGCTGTGACTGTGTGTCTAGATTAGAAGAAGCTCATTGCGTATGAGCTTTTTATGCTCTTTACCCACAGGGATGAAAATTACTAATATTTGAAATGCTTTGAAAGACCTCTTTGACATAAGAGAAAAATCCAATGTATAACTACTATTCAAAACTGAATATTGACCATACTTTTCCACAAAATAGTTTCAAATTTAAAACAGTTTAGAAGGTAATTGTGTATCAAAATGCTAAAAGACCTTTTTAATAACAGTTATACTGTTAATTACTGTTGATTATGTGATTGAAATTTTGGGTGGTAGATATTGACTTGGGAAATATTTCTGAGGAGATTCATATTGTGGTTAAGAAGAATATTCTTTGAATTGTCATTGATAATTACCTAAAAAGTATGCAAAGCATGGTTTACTCTGTAGAAAGTGTAATTCAGTGTCTGGATCATCCCTTACCCTTACAATTAGGTTCCAGAGATATGAGTTTTAAATCAAGTTAGAGGTTGTCACACAGAGGTTTCTTTTACTGTTTTTTAACATTTCTAAAATTTTTTTAATGTAAATTAAAACAAAAAAAAAAATCAGAATTTTCTCTGGATTTGGGTGGGGTTTTTTTTATATTACTGCACTCTTCCACCTGGCAATGGTTCAGGTGTGTGTTGTTATGAGCATGGTGCATGTTAAGTTGCTTTTGATGTTTCACATCTATCTTCCAAAAGCTGACTTAAGATGGCATAAAGAGTCACAAAGGTACTGCAGTCAGCTACAGCCACAACTAATAGGAATGGTTCACTAAGAACATTTTAAAATTGAAACATCGGTTCAGATATGGGCTCTGCTGGAAGTTTCTTATTCAGAGCCTGTTCTTCCACCTTATTTTCATGACCATTGTGTAATGTTCTTTGCCTTGGGCTGGCTATTCATACTACAAAAAATTTGGTGCTGTTCTTTCATGTGTCACAGCAACAACTCTCACTTAAAAATACCAAGTATCAAATGAGATGGATTGGGGTGAGAAGAGAGAGAACTCAGGTTCAGAATACACAAATATTTAGTCTGACCAGAGATTACTTTCACCACTTTTGTCACACAATTATCTTTTTCCTTCATCTAAACAACACTTGTCCTGGGTGAAAATGGCAAAATGTAACTTGGTTTTTGCTATCAGATCAGAAATAGTTTTTTATTATGGGACAGTAAGTTGTTTTTTTTTAAAACCTTGAGTATTAGTGGATATCAGAAAAGGAGCAAGAATGGCCAGCAACTTTAATCTTTTTGTCTAATTATGTGTGTTGTTTCTACTCTTAAATACCTATTTCTGTCCTGGCTGACAGTTAGTTTTACAATGTGCTTTCTGTATGTTTGGTCAGTGCCAAACCTCCTTTTCCCAATTCTTCCCACTGTAACATAAGGCAATTGAAATCAAAATCCCATGTCCCTCATTTTGCAAAGGAAAACCACACTGAAATATTTCATTTTGTGTGTTGTTGACATGTTCTGACTGTGCCGAGTCACTGCAGCAAACTGTGAATGATGATGTGTGAAATGAAAAGTCCCTACCCAGTGCACAGCAAGAATAGCACTATGAAATCCATGCCCCACTGCATTACTTGATATGCGCTTTTGTCTACGCTATATTATATCCAGATATGCAAGACTGCCTTTTTAAACATTCTGTCAGATTTTTACATACATGCCAGGGTTTTATTTGCTTAGCAGATTTATGCAAATTCTTCATCCAAAACATTGCTTTGAAAAACTTTCCACACATGTTCCCTTTACAAAAATTAAAAAACAAAAATAAAGAGAAAAAAAAGGGATCTTGAGCATCATCCTCTCCCCAAGAGCCTCCTCCTAACAATTTGCCGCCCCTGACTTGAAAGTGAATCAATTTCCCGTCTACATTTGCTCATTTTCTTTTCAGCTGCCAATTAATTATAGAGTCTTTAGAGGATATCCTTAAAACAACAGTAGAATCCTTCACATTATCTGGTAATAATTTTATTTAATTTAGACTAGATCTAGTTTAAAGCATTTGGAATACACAGTTTTTAGTTGGTTTTTTTTGTTCCCTAAGGTATTGTCAACAAAATTTTGTGTTTTGAAATAAAAATTATAGTATTTGAAAATGATGCACACAAAGTATAAGCCCAAAATTTTAAATTGCTGTAATAAAATATGCAGATGGCCCAATGGTTCTTCACTACCTACTGCAAATGTTACTAAAGTAAAATTCTTTGCTTAGTTACTCCTATTAAATCTACCATCCGTAACTGGCTACTTCCCTGAAAATGGCTCATCCTTCCCTCTCTTGCTTTCACTTCTTGCAGTCTGTAACTCAGCACTTTTGACAATGAAGTGAAAAGAAATAACAGAACTGCCATATAGGAGTAACTCCAATAAGGAGTTTCCAACTACGGGAATCCAAATTTTCCAAGTATCTTGGTCATATATTACAAGTCAGTATGCAGCCTACTTTCATGGCCTGGACTAAGTTTTATAGGCTTTGCATGGTCATAATTTTCTGTTATGTCATTTGTCTTGGACCAGCTACTTTAGCAGCATAAAATTTTCATTTAGTTCTTTTCTGGTTTCCAAGAACAGTTTTTCTCCCTTCCATGAGGGCTGAGCAGTGAGACAGCGCAGGATCTGCAGGGAGAAGTCTCAGACAATCACCCTAATCCTCAAATGAAGTGCTGATGTTGTTCTGGGGGTGTGTGTACCTTTCACGTAGTACTGCATGAAGTAAGAGAGAAATTTAAAATTAGAGGTATTTAAAATTAGAGGAGTTAAGGAGCCTCTTAACTCCTTCTAGCTTTCCTTTTCTGAAGTCTGCAAAACTCCTCCGCTTCTTTTCAGTTTTTTACTTGATCTCTCACTTGATCTGTTTGAGCTACCTGGAGTAAGTCTTGATACAGCTTTCCACTGCCAGCAATATAGAAATAATGTTTCTCTGAACTTTCTATAGGAAGAAGCAAACAACTGTTTCCAGCACTGAAACCTTAGTGCCGTGACTCAGTGAGTTGTTATGCAAAGTGCTCTAAATCAGCCACTCCAGCACTGTGTATCATAAGAAAGAATAAAATATTTTCACATAAAATAACTGTGAACTTTAACATAATTGCTCTTAAAAGTATTTGTAGTCTGTTGTACTTTTGATTTCACGAGACTTTGAAAATAAACAATGTTATCTGCTTAGAATCCTAATCCCTCCATAGATACTTTTGTTGATGGTGATTCCTTATTGGAACCAGAGTGTATTGAAAATAATTAAGGAAATAACATTTATAAGTTGGGGATAGCCCAAAGGAACCCTCTTCATACCACAGAGAAGGCAGATGTCTAGAGGCTTCTGACATGACAAAGCTGATAGAATGATTTTTTTTTTCAGTGAGATATATTGAGAGTAATGTATTCATTGCATTTTGATTAGCAATTTGTTCATTGCTGTTTCTTTTAAATCTCTTTTGTGTGAAATAGAGAAAGCACAGTATCACTAATGTTCGTCTTTTCTGTTATGCACATGAAAGAGGTAATTCTGATGTTTTCACAAAATTTTAAAGCCACACAATCTTGGACAGGCAAATAGAACTAATTAAAAGCATTGATTATGCAAACGAAAAATCGCAGTAATTTCTAATTATCTCATATTTATAAATCCCAATGCATTCCAAACTTATGCACTTTTATTAACTATTCATAATAAATTTTAAATTATACTGAATTGAAAAATTAATTGTAATTGAATAATTTTTTGAACAGTGTGCAGTGGGATTGCTGAATTCTAATCAATACTAAGAAGGCTTTCCATCAGGTTCCCTAGAGTACCTGTAGTATAACTAATAAAATTAAATATTGATGTCAGATGTCTTTTACAATGTGCATGGGATTTCACTCTTCAACAGCATTTTCTTTGGAAAAATTAATCTGTGGTGGTCCCTTGCTAAATACAGGCATACAGCCTTCAAGACGCAGGCAAATCTGAGGTTCTGCTCCCTTATATCCATATGGTGTTAAATCCAGGAAAGGGAGCTATCTTATTGACTTCAGCACTCAGTTTATCTAAAGAACATGATGAGATAGTAGAAAGATTTGACTACACCAAATGTGTTCAATTTGGTGTATGTTTAGTAAACTTTTGCAGAATTAGGATTTGCCTACTCTTTTACTTCACCATTCAAAACTTTCATTATTTCCACTGTAAATTGTAGACTGTAGGTCAGAGTGTTGGAAGCCTTAAGATCTGCCCCTTTGCAGCAGACACTGGGAGTCGTGGATACACACAATAATGTAGCAGGCTTTTTTGCCTATTTTCTTGCTTAAAACTCACTCTGCCAGATGACAGTGTGCTCCTTGTAAGAAGGACACAACAGATAACTATTGCCAAAAGCCGATATCGTGAGTTGATTAATCAGAAATCCATTGATTTATAGTTTTTGTGACTCTTTGGAAATTCACTAAAAGCATTGTATGATCCCTTGTATAACTGATTTATGAAGTCTTTCATTCAATATGATGTATTAGGTACACACTAGTCATAGTTCCTAGCATACAGCAGTGCATACCTCTGCTTTCATTCAATATAACAAACATATCCACTAAGTGCAAAAAGGGGTGGAGAAGCCAGGAACTAATTTATATGGAGAGTAAAGGATAGTAAATATTTATATTTCAATGTTTTTTCTTGGAATGTTTGTTTATAAAGTCAAAGAAACAAGATTATTTTCCTTCATTACACCTCAAGTATCAGGGACTCATACAGATAATGCATTTAATGAATATAATTATCAAGGCTGTTGCTTTATTGTTTATTTATCTTAGTGAAGAAAGTATTTTAGCACCGATATTTAGTGGAATATTGTTAAATTCTCTAACCACCTGTAAAATATTTATAAAACCTTTATCATATTAACTGTGCCTTAATATGCTATTTATCTGCATCTTTGGTGTGAATTGAACGTGTCCAGGGCTATGGGTTAGTATTCTCAAAGCTCACTATCAGGTTCTTATTTCATACATCCACTTTACAAAAATTAATTAAAGCATCAACTATTACTGTAAAAGCACATGCCTTTATTTCTGTAGCCTAGTGATAAAGCACTAGCCTAGCATTAATTATATCCCATATAGCAAATTATGAAAAATAGCAATTCCCTGAAGTCTTTATCAAAGCATAACACAACATCCCACAAAGGAATAATATATTATTCCATTTTGTCTGGCAGGCTCCCCACACTTCATACCACATGTATTGAGACCGGTCCTGTATCCTTTTCTTAGTTTTGTTTGTTTGGGTTTTTGTTTGTTTTCATTTGGGGGGTTGTTTTGTTTGTTCGGGGTTTTTTTGGTGGTGGTCTTTCTTTTGCTGTAGTGTTGTTTTGTTTGTTTGTTTGTTGCTTTCTTGTTTAGCAACCCTTTTTCAATTTCTGACTATATGTTCACTTTAGAACTAGAAAAAGTGATACCTGGTGGCTCATTTTGGAGCTTACATCTACCTTCATAGCAGTGAACAAGGTAACTTCCATTTCTTAGTGCCACCTTTTCTCGGGAATGCATTTTGGTTACCTACACTGGTAAAAGCAAAATAAAACAACATATTAAAACAGGTCACTGATGTCTACTGATTCAAAACACATTTTCTCATTTGCCTTTTTTATTATTATATATTGTACTTGTACTAATTTGAAACCTTTTCCCTCTTAGTGGCAGATTAGAATTTGGTTTTAGTGGTTGTCTTGCTGTGATCAGTGCTGATCAGATTTTTCTTTCAGAAAACCATGCCCTGTTGGTGTTTTTTGAGTTGCCCTGTGTTTAGGCTAAATTGAAATTTGACTGAAAGGATCAGACTAAAACTTTTTCCATATTTTTTCAAGATGAATTTTATATTTCTTGGCAGTCACTCATTTGCTGACGAAGCACACTCACGTTAAAGAGGCAGGGTCAGCTTGTTTTAGCCATCAGGTTGTTTGGAAGTCTTTAGAGTGTTAGCAAAATCAAATTCATAAAAATGAAAACCATGTTTTTTAAAAAAAGTCTTAGTGTTTTAGGAGAAATATTCTGCTTGGTGGAAAATCTAGATTGTGCTTCTCCTCTTGCTGATGTATTTCTTACTGATATGGACAACAGATGGGCTCCAGTGGTGTATCCTTGCTGGAAAGGGTTGGGTAAGCACATTGGCACGTCCAATGACATTTTTACAACTACCTTACTGCCAAGTGCAGTATCTGCCTCACTGTTACTGTAACTGAAAAAATCATTGGAATCTTGAAGCATTTTTTTTCAGAGAAGAGAAGGAAGAGAATGACCAATCCAGAAAAATTAACTTCTGTGGCAGAAAACAACAGGAACAATTTTTTTTATTTGCCCTCCCTTGAGAAAGGTGAATGAAAATCAAATTACTCAAATATTGTTTTCATACTTTTGGTGAAAAAAGATTGTAAAGATAGGGTAATCAGAAAAACCATCATTTTTTCTTGACTTCTGTGAGGTTTTCTGTT
>NW_020885029.1:42500-57500 GCF_003945725.1 Corapipo altera
TAAGAGAGGCGATAAGGAAGTCAGTGTGCATAGGTCTTTGAAGAAATGGTTTGATTCTCATCTCAGGCAAAAAGACAATGAGAACTGTAGGAAATTTCTGGGGAAGGAGTAGAGCTGAACCAGAAACGTCATTATGCCACTGTGTTGACTAACATCACCCACTAAAAATGGGGATAGTAGAACTAGAGAACAGACCTGGAAAAATGACCTGGATGATATAGATATGGAAATATTTGTGTGAAAAGAGTACTAAATAAAATAAACCTCTTCAGTTTGGAAAAAAAATTGTAAAGGAGAAGGAAGATATTAAAGATCTAAAACAGGGGAGGGTTTTTTAAAGTATTTATGAAAAAATAGGTCATTCAAAGAAAGGGTCAAGCAGATGATTTTCAAAGAAGCAAAACATTTCAAAAAACTCTGAAATTTAGATTGCAGCATTCACCCATTGTTTTCTGGATATCAAAATGTAACAGATTAAACCTTTCAATAAATAATATGTGCATCATGTCTTAAATACAAAACAATCCATGTAAAATAAAGCAATTCCTTTAACAGAATAATGCTGGAATCTTTGAAGATAATATTTTTGTTTTCTCAGAAGGATCATATGAATGAAATAACATCTGTAGCACGAGTTCTGTTTCATAATACTAACACATTAGATAATAAGGATGTTTTATCATCAGGTTTCTTTGCTGATATATGCTTATGTTTTCCCAGACAGCTATAAGAATAATGCCTGACAATATAACAGAAAATGATTTAGGTATAATATTTACCAAAAATGATAACATACATAATAATTTTGATTTAGGTCGAGGACTTTACTGGAGTTGTAAATCCTCAAAATGTCAGGATGTTGACACTTAAGTCAGTCACATTTCGTAAGACAGTCAATGTCAAGCTGACAGCAAAATTTCACAGATTTTCTGTAAAACTATGTGTACTTTTTTAGGGATGACTTTATTAATTTTCAGTATTAGCCCTACTTTAAGGTAAGAATGTTATGTTTTCAATGTATGCATTTTGAAGCTCAAAAGGCAGGGAAAGCAGAAAAAGCATGTTTTTATCACTCTTCACCTCCCCGGGAGGGGGATAGTAGTCAGTGAACCTTAAGGAGTTATGTACCTTGGGTCTCTAAGAAGTAAAATCTTGTAATTCTCAGAACACAGTTTTGGGGTACTACCAAATATCGTGTCCTGCAGTGAGAGAGAAGGAAATAATTTCTGCCTCTAGAAGACTGATAAGGTTGTAAGGCTAAGTGTATAAAAGTACAAATCCTATAATTCAGCACCTGAAATTCCATAATGGGTTTCACTGCGGTACAGAGGAAGTTTAAAAAGTTAGTGGCATAAAACATCATGGTGAGTCTCAAGCCATACTGCAAAGTTCCTGTCTATTTTCACTAAAAAATAATGAAATATTTTTTATAGTGGAAAAGGAGATGACGTTGCTATGCATAAATGTGCACAAATGTGATGTGCCTCATCCTGGTGAGATGAATCTCCAAGCTAACTGCGTATGAACTAATTATTTCCTCAGTTTTGAGAGGTTTTTTGTGAAGCCTGTGCTAATACAGGCAGTCATGTTGTAAATCAGGAAATTTAGTTACAATGTATACATGAGTATATCAAGTTGTGAAGATTTGAGGTTTAGTCACTGAGAGATGAGCTAACCACTGTGTGTGGTGTGTGAAGGCCTGAGTGACATTTGACTACAGCAATTAGAGCATAAAATCAGAGGCAGCATTTGTCTGTGTCTCTAAGATCTCTGAATTCCAAAATTGCTTTAACATGCTGTTTAAAGCGTGTCTGAAACAGGACCACAGAATACAACTTATTAGGAGCTGCTGGCAAAAAGTTAATATACATACAATGTGAGGATGTAAAATAAAGCCAAATTACAGTTATTGGAGATTAGAACCAAATTCCACAGTTTCATAGGATTCATAAATTATACCAGTGACTGAATACATTACTTCAGATGATGGAAGTATTTGAATTTTACGTGTTTTCCATCAGCCTTAACAACAACTGAGTTTATAAGATGCCAAGTACTATTTCTTATTAGAGTTTAACCTGTGAATTGAATTTTAAACATCAAGGGTTACCCCCAAGTGTGTTATAATCCAATTTTCTTCATGGTTTTAATGGATGATTTATTTTTAGGGAAATTTTATGTTGAGATTCTGATTTCTTTCAGCTCTCCAGTACAGACAAACACAGGATATTGATGTTAACAGCCCTGTTAACAGCCCTGTAACCAGTATTTCAGCATTGGTGTTTTCTCAGTAAGAATGTGAGTGTTTCTACTAAAACTGAGGGGTCCTGACTGCTCTTATTGTACCTACAGACACTGCACCACTGTAAGGGTTCAAAATTTTTGATCAGGTGACCTACCTGATAGATGAGGGGAAGGCTGTGGATGTAGTCTACCTGGACTTCAGCAAAGCCTTTGAAACTTCCATACCATTCTCCTGAAAAAGCTGGCAGCCCATGGCCTGGGCAGGGGCACTCTGTGCTGGGTGAGGAACTGGCTGGAGGGCTGGACCCAGAGAGTGGTGGTGAACAGGACCGTATCCAGTTGGCGACCGGTCATTAGTGGTGCCCCCCAGGGATCAGTGTTGGGCCCAGTTCCGTTTAATGTTTTTATTGATGGTTTAGATGGGGGGATTAAGTCCACCATCAGAAAATTGCAGATGACACCAAGCTGGGGAGAGTGTCAATCAGCTGGAAGGCAGGAGGGCTCTGCAGAGGGACCTGGACAGACTGGAGAGTTGGGCTGATTTCAACGGGATGAGGTTCAACAAGACCAAGTGCTGGGTCCTGCACTTTGGCCACAACAACCCCATGCAGCTACATGGTGGGCACACTACAGGCTGGGCACAGAGTGGCTGGAGAGCAGCCAGGCAGAAAGGGACCTGGGAGTTTGGATTGACAGGAAGCTGAACATGAGCCGGCAGTGTGCCCAGGTGGCCAAGAAGGCCAGTGGCATCCTGGCCTGGATCAGGAACAGTGTGGCCAGCAGGACCAGGGCAGTGATTCTTCCCCTGTACTCAGCGCTGGTGAGGCCACACCTGGAGTGCTGTGTCCAGTTCTGGGCCCCTCAGTTCAGGAAGGATATTGAGGTGCTGGAGCAGGTCCAGAGAAGAGCAACGAGGCTGGTGAAGGGACTTGAGCACAAGTCCTATGAGGAGAGGCTGAGGGAGCTGGGGTTGTTTAGCCTGGAGAAGAGGAGGCTCAGGGGAGACCTCATCACTCTCTACAACTTTGTGAAAAAGGTTGTAGCCAGGTGGGGGTTGGTCTCTTCTCCCAGGCAACTATCAGTAAGACAAGAGGGCATAATCTTAAGCTCTGTCAGGGACGTTTAGATTAGATATAAGGAAGAAATTCTTTACAGAGAGGGTAATGAGACATTGGAATGGGCTGCCCAGAGAAGTGGTGGATTCTCCATCCCTGGAGGTTTTTAAGATAAGACTGGATGTGGCGCTTAGTGCCATGGTCTAGTAAGCACTGTGGTGTTGGATCAAGGGTTGGACTTCCAACCCGAGTGATTCTAAGATTCTATGGTTCTATGAAAAGCAAATCTTGTGCTTTTGCAGGTTGTTAACAATGATACTGATGCTTTTCCTCAGTGTTTATTCATAGCTGTATAATGCTTATCAGTCCATACCTTCTCACAATCATTTCAAATACTTTCAGGGCTTTGAAGATCAAGATACACAAGTGCTGAATAACAGAATTGGATTCATGGACTTTTTTTTTTTTTTGCCTTTATCAATTTTTCTTCTATTTTTTGTACTTGAGAAGACCAGCTTGTCCACACTGATGCGTGTCCAGAATTTTAAAATGTTTTTCATTTAGCCGCCCACTCTTTTAGTGACAATAATTCATCACCTTATGGAGTGAGGAAAGGAAATTTTTCCATTTCTCCAAATCTTTTTAAGTTTTATCATCCTAAAACTGAGTTGTGCCTGCTCAAGTCCCTTGCACTCTCCACCTCTGAGTAACTCCTAAACTCAATGAACCTCTGTTTGTCTTCCCTTTCTGAATGTTTTCTCACACAACGGCAGGATTGGGGGGAGGTTGTTGTATTACAGATGTTGCTGTGTCACCCCCTTCTCCTGGTGCCGCCACTGGGTGCAGAGGGAGCTTCTGCGGTAGGTTCTGCAACCCATTTCCATCCAAAGCAACACAGGAGATGCTGAGTGGGAAGGGACATGGCTTGCAATAATTGTAAACTACCCATTGTAAACAGGCACACTCAAAAAACACTGAACTTTTAAGCAGGGAAAGCTACTAGTATTTTATGAACAACAGTTTTAAGCTGTTCCCACCTCTCTTTCTTGCTTCCAGTTAATATTGGTCCACTAGGATTGCCCCGTTACATAAAGAAGTTTTGAATTTTGGAGAATTTCTGCAATAAGATTTGTGGGAATCCATTCCTGATGTAAAAATTGACCCCAGCTGATCAGACTTTTCCCTGAGCAACTGGTTTCTGTGGACTGATGGTCAGACTGTCACATCTGTTTTCCTCTTTTAAATTAGTATATTACAAATGTGTTAAAAGTATCTATTAAATAACCTTAAATTCTCTAGTTCTTCTGATAAAAGACTTTGTGTTTTAGTAACAGCACTCATTATAAGTATCCAGACAATAAAACACAGTGAAATCACAGATGTAAAGGAATCCTGGCCCCAAATAAAGATGATATTCAAAACAGAAAGAAAAGAAAATATAGATTTACTGCACAATCCACAAAAAAATTTCTTCACAGTTCAGTGATAATTCTTGGTTAGCACTGCCATCAGTATCCGATTTACAATAAAACATTTGGGGAACACATGCAGAAATAAACTTATTCAAACAGATAGAGGGTGCTCAGCGAACATACCCTGTCTTCCTGTCCAAAACAAGTTGATTCGTGGTATCATTTCATTTCGTGCTTGCTTGCTTTCTTTTACACTGCTGAAAGGTGGTTCAAAAGCGCAGAGCTGGGTTAGAGGTCAGAGATCACATTTCTTTTGCTATTCACAGTATTTTGTAGCTGGAATTGAGCAAAAAAATTGCCAAAGAATGGAAGGTAAAAATTTTCTCATTATGTCAAGGATGTTCCTTTTTATTAAGAACTGCATTTATTTAAATAAACTTGATTAGCATGTCAAACATTTCTGCTTTAAGATGTACAAACTGAGATTTGAAAGAATCTTGGAAACATTATCAGGTTGAAGCCATATTCACATTTATTTTGGCTTTGCTTTTCTTTCATTTTCTTATTTATTTTTTTTTTTAATCTGGAGCAAATCACAGTGACAAAACTTAGGTTTCTTCATAATATGGGAAGGCAAATAGTCACAAAAAGTTTGTTTAGTCTTATCGGAAGACATGATGGTAGTGGTAGAGTTGTTAACTTGTTTGGATAGTAACTAAACCCAATCTTTTTTATTTAAGTTAGAATACTAAAAGAGAAGACTTTCATAACCAGCAAAGTATGTGCAATATTACTTAATTGGATCTTTTTTCTTTCTTCCTTTGGTCAGATATTAGATATAAAACACCCATGTGAGGACTGATGCTCCATCTTCCTTTTCTTCTCCTGGCAGAACCGCAGCATTAGAGTATGACAGCTGACACGTGTATTTGACGCTGCTGTAAACTCATGCCTTCCCCTCACAGCTGTTTCTGTAAACATGTGTGAATAGATGTTCTCCTGTGCCTTGTGCTGAGCAAGCCCTGCTTTTCTTGGAGCCTGGCCAACAGCTAATGGGAAGGCAGCGTGTGTGCATACGTGTGCACTGTGTCCCCCCAGCTAACCCTGAGGCTGCCGCTGATGGCCACACACCTTCCCCGGCGGGCGCCGGGGGAGCTCTCGGCTTCTCCTGCTGCAGGGCAACGTTTCGTTCAGCGCGTTCAATGGATGGAGCAAGTCGCAGCACTGTCACAGTTACAGGGTATTTGGTAGTGTTATCCTAGTATTAAAGCCAATGCCCTGTAGCTTTTTGACTCAAAAAAAAAAAAAGTTTCACTTTCTTGGGATTCCTCTTAAAATCCTGAATGGGGCAGGGGAGGGAATCTATTTATTTCATCAGTTGACATTGCTGGTTCTACTTTTCCTCCATTACTGTGATTTTTTAGAATGAAATGCTGCAAAAAATAAAAGGGCTAATTTAAGAGCAAATCCACCCTAAAAAGTAAAAATCAATCTCTCTCTTTGTACAGAGAGCCCAAGGGAATAGAATACCAGGAATCATGGGTATTTTGCTTCTAGTTTTTGATGTATGTTCTGATGAAAAAGATTAATGATTTTCTCTTGGGGATAAAAGATTGCAAGCTCCAAACAGCCAGAAGTTTGTGTGTCTATTTATCTAATGGCAAAGAGTACAGAAGTCAGCAATGAGCACCTTTTCCTTGACAACCAATGACAAGTAGGCCATTGTACCACAGTGCTATCATTGTTTAACTCCTTCTGAAGGTAATTTATAGAAGACAGAATAAAAGTGGAGAATAATATACTTTCTGCTGAGTCAACCCAAAGTTGACCCAGAAAGCTCTAATTAAAACTATTTTTGAGGTCCTAATGAATAATCTAATAATTGTGGTGACTAAAAATGTGCTGCTAGGGCTAAATAATGTTCTACTTGTCATCCTTGGCCTTTGTTCCTTTTCCTCTCCTTCTCAGAAATTATACAAGAATGTAAAAAATTTATCTATTATTTGGTTGCCATGTAGAAACAATGAACAAATCAAGACACCATGACTTCTCGGAGCAGAATGAGTGGTCTGATGTAAAGGGTAGTCCTTTTCCTTGCACATTACTTGGTGGTTGTAAGAGTATTTTCTATACCAACACTTTCATCTATTACAACAATTATTCATGCAGATAGCTCTGAAATTTGCTTTTCAGACATGCTTAAGTCAGTGCGTAGCTAAAAATATCTGAATAATCTATAACATACTTGTTTTTTGACACAAGTAATCAAATTTATTGTAGGGATTTTGAGAAGCAGAAAGACGGGTAAATCAAATAATCTCCATAATATTTCTTGCAGTCAAAGTGTGTACCTAGCCCCACTATTCTGTTTGTGAGAGCATTAGCATAACCATCACCTGAAACTGTCTAACAGTGAGATTAAAAATTTAAACATTCTAGTGACCCATAAAAATTTTTGGAAAAAAAGTAAAAAAAAAAAAAAAAATCTAGGCAATATTTGATACCTGTTGCTAGAACTGCCTTTGGTATAAGTTATACACCAACACCAATGACCCAATCACAGTGTCATTGCTGCTGCTCTGTTGACTCCATTCTATTGCAAGTTGTTGGTAGAGACATGTCCTGTCAACACATTGTTTCTAGGTCAAATGTTTGAGAATAGCATTGCTCTATATATCTTGTGCTGCTAGTAGCTTTTCCTTGAACATCTGGTTTTAATGATTTGTTATTACTACAATAAGCAAGCTCATGCCACTCAGTTAAATGTTAGGAAAATATACCAAAAAGCTTTAGGTCCATATTCATGGTATTCAGACATACAGACAGTAAGAAAGTTGTCTCTGTGAAGGGACTCATCACTGTGCCTTTTTCTCCTCCTGTGAGTACCAGAATGGAGTGATCCTAGTCAGGATAATAAAATAATGGGTTCTCAATGAATTCCCAAATACAGTCTGGCACCCAAACTAGCTACTTAATGCATGTATATAGCTCAGAAGAGGTACAGGCTGTACAATTCTGTCTATACTGGCTGTTTCTAGAAAAATTGCAATTCTAAAAACTATGTGTAGCATAAATGAGAAATTATCTACTCAGACACAAGGCCAATATGCTACATTTTCTTTACAGAATTCATTTGAAATTTATACCATGTTTATTTCATATCTCTCTAGGAATTAAAATGTACATTAAATAAAAGCTTCATTGCCCCTCTTACAGGACAAAGTATAATTACTTGAAACATAGATATTAGGACCTATGCACATTTTATTAAATTACCTTCAAAAGAGTCAAAAGAGGACACTCATTGATAAATTTTGCCCTGACAAATTTTGGAAAACATCCACAAGCAGTGAAATTCTCATTATTACTTTGGGTAAGAGAATACACTGTATCTAAACTTTGTTCATTGTATGTGCAACCTTCAGAATGAGAGTAGATGCAGATAGAAGAGCCTCGGTTTGAGATCTGAGCCTGAAATTGCTTATCTTGCATATTTTGTTTGATCCCCTTAAGCTGTTTGACCTTTCATTTCATTCTGTGGTGGGAACCTCTTTCCCTCTGTTACCCTAGTAATCAGCATTTTCTGATTTAAATAACAATGTCAGCTCAGCATTGTGAGGAATTGCATACACCTATTCACTTGTGCACTGCAAACTCTTTTCCTATGATTCACATCAAAGTGTGATAATTAATCTCTTTTAGGCAGCTCTAGGAATATATCAACAAACCCAGGAAAACAGAAAAGAGCAAATAGATGACAATCTAGCCTTTTGCTCATTTTTATGGAGATGGAAGTGGACCATAACAAAGATCAAATTCAAGGTCGAGATGGAAACCATAGAAGAAGCTCTGATGGGGCTGGTTCTTCCTGCAGGTCCATTCAATCTAACCAGCCAGGTATATAATAGAGTCCTTCAGCTGCTGGTCCAACCAGCCTCTTCACATCACAATCAACAGAGAAGCACAAGCAATTTACTGCTGAGATCATTTCAGAGATATGCTACAAAAGGCACAACGTAAGTTGTTAAACTGAAGAGTTAAACTGAAAAAAACTTTGACTATAAAAATATTATCTACTTTTTCTAGGCAATCACTGTGTTAAATTAATGGCCCCTTATTAAGATTTGTTAAAACATCAAATAGTAATGTAATAACTTCTTAGGTCAAACTTTCAATTATTATCTATTTTTACTTTATATATGTTTCATAACTAGATTTATAGTTGGTTAATTTTATCCAGCAACTTAAGATGGTACAAATTAATTGCAGACTGCTAATACAGAAGTGATTGGAGATGGGAATTTTTTACACTACCTGTTTTATTACATTAATGGTCCAATCCCGCTGCTACCAAAATTAATAGGAAAATCTCCCACTGATTTCTGTGAATTCAGGTTGTAACCCAAATTGTAAATGGTAACTGCTCATTTTTCCTCCAAAGAAGGCAATAGAGTGAATTGTAGACAAACTTATCAACAAAAATCTCTTTCAATAACAATATGATATGTTACTGACTTCTAGCTATGATACTTCCAAGCTGTTGTTCTTAACTAAAATAGAGGGGAAATGAGTTACTCAAAATTATATAGTCTAATCTAGTCAAGGTCATGTTTCGTGTGTGATAGTGTTTAAAGCAATGCATGCTGTATTAAAACAAGAAAGTAAGTTATAAAGATGGCATTATTTCGAGCTGAAAGCTAGTGATACTACAGATGTTAGTCAGGTAAGTTCAGCAATTTTAATGGTACTTACCAGTGCCACTGTAATTAATAATCCATTGCTATTTCCAAATATTTTTAGAGGTTTATTGTATGACTGTGGGAGTAAGATGAGGTCTTGCAGGTGTATTTTCAAAACAAATATATTCATTGATTTTTTAAAGTAGTTTAAATCCACCATTTATGGTTATGTGGAAGCAAGCATTCCTAAGATTTTAAGCAATTTTTTTCAGTAATTTCAATTTTTTTTTCTCTTCCTGTCTTTCATCTGACTCTGCATTTGAGTAATGCCTACGTTTGAACATCCAGTGAAACAAGAAAGGGTTTTGTAACATTTCCTCTGCTACTAATGCTAAATGAGTGCTCATCAGGCATTGTTTCCTGCTTTCATATCTAGAACAAATGCTTACTTTTCCAACAATCTTTTTTTTTTTTTTCCACACAAACACTTATTTCTATTTCTTTGTACATGTACCTATCCATATGGAGAATTTCTTAAGTATGACCTAAGTGCAGTAGATTATTTGTCATTTTCCTTTAAAGACAATACTATTTGTAGTTACTTAGAATGCTTAAATGCCAACTTCAGTGGGTTCAAATAGTGGAGTTTTATAGCTCTTTCCTAAAATTAAGACTGAACACATACTCTGCAGGATGCAAGTATTCTGTTTTGTCTTATATAGGTTCAAATGCTATCCTCATTTAGGTGATTCTGGGCTCCCTCCAGTAGTGCATTAAGCAATCCGACTTAACATCTATCACATGTAGTTCAGGCGCTCTCTCATCTCCACCCCAGGGAGAGAACTGTGTGCCTAGTGGCGTGTTTTGTTTTTATTTTAAATGTCCAAGGAAAGTGGGTAGTGTTAATGGCATCAGACATCCATTTCCTTGCAATTAGCTGTCTGTGTTGTCACAATGCCCCTGCTGCCTTTAAATGCTGTGGGCAAGGAAGGAGAGAGATAAAAAGAACCTGTTCATCAAATTTCATTTCAGGCCCATTTGAAACCCACCCTCTTTTATTTTTATTTGCTTTATTTGGAGATATACTCTAGAGCTGCACGTAATAAACTTTTTTTTTTAATTTATTCACAAAAATCAGATTCATGTTGCCTGGGATATTTTGTAAATTCATGTTGAACTATTTTTTATTTTTAAACAATTGGCAAAGTATAGCCTTTCAATAGAATCTGTTTATATTTAAAACATCACTTTTGTAAGGCAGTAGAAAACAGCGTGACTTCTGCAATTTTCTCCTGTGTGGAGGCTATGTGTAGTCCAACAGATGGTTTTCTAAAACAGTGTAGTAGAAAAGCAGCATCTTCCAGCTGGCTGAGGAATAGCCATTACGGAGTCATGTCGGTTCAGTGGGATTTGGCTTGGGCATGCAGAGGGTGCCCTTTTTCCCCTCAATTTGGTGATTTTCAGAGTACCTCTTTCTGTTGTCTTCTTTCAGTAATGTTTTTGCCAGTAGTATAATCAATTATTCTTGTAAATGTCTTGAATTTTAATTCTTTAACATATTCATTTTCTCATTGCTTCACTGGGCATTTTTACCTTTTGCGCTTGTAACTTTGGCCTTTGCCAGAGCACGTGTCCCAAATAGGCACATGTGATTTAACCTACTGAGCTGCCAGGAATGCACCAGTCTGTGGGCTCACAATCTAGGTGCCGAGCACTTTCTGACACCTATTAAGGACTCTTCAGGGGCGAAGAGCTCATATGTGCAGAGGGCACACCCCAACAGCCTCATAGTTTCTAACAGGACTAAGTTCTTGGCAGTGTTTATACACAGATACCTATTTTTTTTTTTCCCCTTTCCTGGTTATATGGAAGTCCTCTATAAAAAAGCATTTTGATTGCACCAAAGTGTAGCTATTTTAATTGTACACAAGAACTGGAGGGGGGGGGCCCAGCATATAATGATAGATATTTTTCATCATGAATGAGCTGCAATCATCACAGTATGCACTTCCTCTCAGCCATGCAGTGTGGGGAAGCTCACTGTGTAAATTCCAAGATGGTATATTAAAAGGAAATATTTAGGGATGTAGTAGTCAATGAAAAATAAATTGGAAATATTCTGAGTTAACGAAAGAACAACTTGCAACTCTTTTAAGTGTGACATATTTTCAAAGAAAGCTGCCATCAAACAACCTTTCAGCCAGAAATTAAAACGAAGGTTTATAGTCTGTGGTGTTGTAAACAAAAGCTGTACTTAAACTGGGACCCTGAGTGCATCTAAGTTTCTGAGTCTTCCTGTCTGTCCTATAGCTGCATGCTGAGCTTGTATTCAGAAGGCTCCAAGTACACACCATCCACTTACTTGTGATCACTCTGAAGAAGACACCAGATGTAGACATGACAGAAGAGGTGGAATTTCTTTTTTAGCCAGTCCCTTTTGCCTAGCAGTGCAGGGATCAGACTGCTTTGGCTTCTCAAGACTGCTCTTTTAAGTGAAGTCAGAAGTGGTCACCAGCCCCTCATGATTCTGTCTCGTTAATTCCTGGTGCTATGTCTTTCAGAGGATAGGGAGAGAGTGCTGTTTTTTTGTTTTGTAAATAGAACAGGGAAGGCAAGGGCTTCCACAGCTTGAGCAGGGCATGAAGGCCAAGAAAGGCTTGGTACAGACCCCTTTAACTGAGTTATTCTCTTGCTCTGGTGTGCTTTGGGCATAGCGTGGTTTGGCAGTGTCACATGCAGCCCTCAGGAGGGGAAGTGCTGGGGTGCAAGATCAAAAATATTAATCTTCCTACTCATAAGGAAAGTGGTATACTAGGACACAGCAGTAAAGCACTTGTAAGTGGACACATGAATCCAAAATTACTCAGCACCAAGAAAGGTGTATTATGGCAAAGCTACTGACATGCTCCAGTCCATGGTGTTCTATGTGCCCTGACCTCGGCTGAACTGCCATGCACCTTTCTCTGCTCATCCATCTTTCTTCCTTCTAAAAGAGAGTAGTGAATGTCGAGCAGGGTCTCCCATTCAGCTGCAGGGAGGTGGGACTCTTCCTGTTCTACCAGGAGACCTGTCTGCCAAAAGCTGCGGCGGAACAACTGCAGTCTCAGCTTGGGGGTCATGACACATTAGACTGGAAATTTTGGTGGTGCTAGGGGAAATAATAAGGATTGCTACTCCTCTCTTTCCTCTATGGTTTGGATCTCAGCACATTGTCTGAGGTACCATTATGAAGCTGCAGATTTCAGAAGAAGAGTCAGGTTACGTCTCGGACCATTTGCTGCAGAGGCTACCAGCATCACCATTTTTTTGGGGGGGGGGGGGGGGGGGGGGGGAAGAGCTACTTTGGTATTTTGAAATGTTAAAAGGTTGCTGGTGGCTGTGGCTCTGAACACACATTGAGGTTTAGACACCAAGAAAAGGCAGTCCAGGAAATCTATCCTACTCTGAGGGGAGTTCTAATAATAGGAAATGCTGAGAAAACTTAGAATCTCCTCTTTCTGAGGTGGTGGTACAAACTTCTGACTCACCAAAATCCTACTCTGAAGGTATGCCTTTATCCCTGTTCTTCTAAAAGCAATAAGGGCACTTGCTTTCTCTTTGCCACTGCGGGAGGACAGGATAGTAGTAACCCAGTGTAAAGGTTTGATGCATTCTCCATGGCAAGAGACACCAGATTTTGGTTCCTTCACCTGGAATTCAAATAGCCTCCATCTCCCAGGAAAGTTGCCTGAATCCTACAGGGTTATGTTATACGGCTCTTAGGTTATAGGCTATTGCAGAAATCTAAATAGATTCATAGGACAGTAAAGGAGAGTGAAAAGTATGTTATCATTGTTTCACACAGCCCCCCTTTCTTGAATGGGAGAGCAATTTGTGACCCTCACTGACAGTTTTTGATGTATTATTTATCCAGTGAAACCTCACATAAAATGCAGAAACAGACCAGAAAGCAAATAAGAACCTAAGAGTCCCCTTGTCACTAATCAAATGCTGTTCTTTGAATTTAGGTTTTCTTTTTTCTTTCTTACCCTTTCTTCACAATATTCTTCAGTCATAGTCTATATAGTAGAATACATTCAACAAAAAAGATGGCTGGTGCCTATACCTACAGATTAGTGTCTAGAACACAAAATATGAATGTGAGTGCTGAGGATCTGAACCACAAAAAAACCACTTTCACGTCCTGGGTTATTGCTCTAGCCACTTCTTTAGAGTAGAAAGAGACATATATCCTGCTGTTTTGGAAGAAAGAAATGACTGCCACTGTATTTTGGGTAGTCTGAACTTGGTGTGTTAATCATACTCTGGGAGTAGCTAGCAAGTAAACATATCAGGAAAGAGGGACAGGGACAGTGTGTGCTATGGCTTCCTAACCTAAGATCCTTTATTAGGCTTTTAAGTCCTGTTATGGAAATGGATATGAAGTTGTGATAATAAGTTGTGTGGACTAGTATCTGTGGAGTGAAACAATTTGTGCTGAGGATGTCATGTCTGTACTATACACATTTGATGGATTTTTACTTCAGATACAGTCCCATGGGCTGAAATCCTATTTGCATTTAGACTGCATGAGGAGCCCGCCTTGAGCACATCTTGCAGCTTAGTTTCATCTGAAAGAGGCCTCGTTCATGTGTTCAGGGAGTGCTCCAGGATGCAGGCAGATGCACAGGGAGTGGGCAGTCAGGAGATTTGGTTCAAAAGCACATTCGTCATCTGAGCTCCTCCAAGCCCAAACACAGATACACTCTGTATAAGAACATACACAAATAAGCACTGGCAAAATGTGAAGAAGTAGCTATTGAATGTATATATGCATATAATCTCACAAATTCCAATAGCAGTCATACAGCCAATGTGTGCAGGTGCTACTTTAAACAGAGATATTTTTAGAAAATCAAGTTATAATTTCCCACATGTAATCTGTTGTGGAGGAGATTTTGAACTGAAGACCTAATACAATATCTGAATTTAGCTACAAGAACTAGACTGAAGGATGAGAAGAACCTTGCAGCTGAGACTGCAATTGCATAATTTTAGCAACTAGTTGTTTTCTTCAAAGACTGACAAAGTTCTGAATTTGAATTATTTGTGTTTTCAGTACTTTGTGGCTTGGTCCTTAAATAATTTAAACTTTAGTATATCCAGTCTCATATGTGGGTGTGTTTTTAATTAAAAATGAAAGAATCATTATATTAGCTAATTCTTGGATGCAATTGACTTAAAATATCTTGGAATAATTTGTTGCAATTTTGACTGTAGGAAAGAAATTAGAACTTTTTTTACTGTGACAAAAATTACTCTATTTCCTTGTTTTAATCAACAGAGAAAGAAACAGAGTGTGACAGACATTTTTTAAGTAAAAAAGGTCTGATATCATATTTTGCTCATAGTAATAATTTTCAAATGAGAAATCCCAATCATCTTTCATACCTGCCAGAATAAGGAGCTATTTTGATCAGGAACTTTCCATAATTTTTAATATAGCCCTTTGGGTCATTCAGAAATTAGGTCTAACATTTGGTGCTGAAAGCTAAAGCATTTGCTTGACAGCTAACTACGTTTTTAAACTGATTTTTTCCTACTTCTGTATTTTTCCATCATTATTAGAAA
>NW_020885029.1:62500-82500 GCF_003945725.1 Corapipo altera
CTAGTGCTGTGGTTTATACTATTGTCAGATATACATGCTTTGTCTCAATTACAATAAAGAAAGATACTTGTGAGTCCAGAAATGCCTACTAAATGTTCAGATGTCTGGCAAGAGACGCGGCAACTCTTTGAAATATGGTAATCTTGGCACTAAACATTTTGTAACTCCTTAAGTGTACTTCAGAAATACCTGAATTTTTTTTCTTCTGACATGTAAAACAAAGAAACCCAGATCACAAATGAATATGGAAACTATCATACTGACTTAGAGAATTTGAAGGGCTAACGGCTTGGGAACTACCACAGAGTTGCTACTGGTGCAAGAGAGACCTGACTGTGACTTGTGTAGTGAATAGAACAACCTGGAAGAGCTTTTCTGTAGCAAAATTCTTAAATATAATACTTTCATGTAATCAGAAAAACTATAAAAAAACCCAGTATGCAGTACAATCTATGACAGTGAGACTGACTTTTCCTACAAGAAAAAGAACTTGCTCCTTCATATTCAAGTCAAGTTGCACATTAAAAGATGTCTTCAGCAATAAAAACAAAGAACAGCTTCACTGGTATGTTCAAGACTGTATTGTCTTTAAATTTGAGAGTAAGGTATCTATCATGGTAGCTTCCAGCTCCTTCGCAGCTCAGGCTGTAGCCATCAGTGCTAGAGGGAGAGTGGAGGAACATTGTTTTGGGGACTGATTCAGAAGCTCCAACCTTAAGCAATTTTAGATTATGGTACTGGTGATTTAATTACATATTCTTACCTCTTTCTTGGCTATTTCTGGACTGGAAAGGTGGAAAGATACTTAAACATTCAGCTTGATAATTACCCTCTTTTCTGTCTGATTTCTTGTAGCACTAACACAGGCACTGTTGTGGCTCTTGCCCTCTCTCTGTATTCCCTGGCTGTGAATGGGCTTGAACTCACACACTGCCTTCAGGGCTACAGCAATCCAAGTATGTTATGTGTGACATTTGGAATGTAAAAATGTTGTAAAGGATGGCTTGCCTCATATCTCCAGCTCACTTTTTCTACCTGCAGTGGTATGAACATGTAAAGCATCATACTAGGTAAAATTACAGAGATTATTTTGCTTCAAGATACATTGCTACGTGAAGACTTTATATAGGGCATTTTGTTCATATCAGATTTGGATCTGTGCTGGATATGGTGTTGATAATACCAGAATATCTTAGTTACTCTTGAGCAGTGCTTACACAGAGTCAAGGCCTTTTCTGTTCCTCATGCTTCTGTTCCTACTCCAGAGAGTAGACTGGGGGTGTACAAGAAGATGTGAGGGGACACAGCTGGGACAGCCGACCCCAAATGACCACATCCCGTGGGACATCCCATACCATATGGTGTCATCCTCAGCATATAAAGCTGGGGAAAGCAGAGAGAAGTGGGGATGTTTGGAGTGATGGTGGTTGTCTTCCCAAGACACTGTTCCGCATGATCGAGCCCTGCTGTCCTGGGCATGGCTGAACACCTGCCTGTTGAAGCAGTGAATTAATTCCTTGGTTTGCTTTGCTTAGAATCATAGAATCATAGCATCTACTGACTTAGCAGGGATGAATGAGAATCATCGAGCCCAACTCCTGGCCCTGGACAGGACACTCCAAGAATCACACCATGTGCCTGAGAGAGTTGTCTAAATGATTCTTGAACTCTGTCAGGCTTGATGCTGTGACCACTTCTCTGGGGAGCCTGTTCCAGTGCCCAACTACTCTCTGGGTGAAAAATCTTTTTCCTGATTTCTAACCTAAACCTCCTCTGACTCAGCTTCATGCCATTTCCTCAAATTTTGTCACTGGTCATGAGACTGAGGAGATCAGTACCTACCCCATCTCTTCCCCTTTTGAGGATGTTGAAGACTGCAGTGAGGTCTCTCCTCAGTCTCCTCTTCTCTAGGCTGAACAAACCAAATGATCTCAGCTGATCCTCATAAGGCTTCCCCTCCAGACCCTTCATCATCCTTATGGCCCTCCTCTGGATGCTCTTGTGAGAGACTAAATATTGTTAATGTCTCAAACATTATCGCAATCATAGAAACACTTTTTGTCAAACTGCAAATAAGCAACTGCCCATCTGCCACCGCTGAAGCACATTCTCCCATTCTCCAACGCCACCGCTCCCCCTCCACCCTCCATTCCCTCCTGACTGGAATTTGGACTGTGATGGGAACTTGATATAAGACTATTGTCCAATTACCTCATGTCTAAAGAGAAGTAAACAAGTCTCAGGGAAGAAGAATGTGTCCACAAAGAAAGCCAAACTTAGTTAAGAATCAGCCCTAGGTGGGCTCAGAGGGTGGAGGAGGGGAAGGGTTTAGGGTATGTCATGGTGAAATCTCTCCACACAAAAGAGAAGGAGTAAACCCCCCCCTGCTCTGGGAAGACTACATATGCATGGGACATTCATATGAGAGGAAACTGAGAAGGGGTCATAAACCTTCAAAGACCCCCAAAGTCCCCCCCCCCCCCTCATTCCTGAGGCCTTCTAGGACCAGAGGACTGCACTGATTCAAGTCATGCAACAAATCCAGAGTCTGTCACAAGAGACTGCAAAGCTTCCCCAGGGTAAGCACCTGGGCATCTCCTGAATGTATACTAATCCATCAGACTCTATGTTTTAGAGGGCCCTCACCACTGAGAAGACCAGAAGATGATGACCTATGGGACACCACTGGGTTCCACAGAGTGGTGACACGTTTTCTATTCAATCTCTCTCTGTCACTCTCTTCCTTCCCCACCCCTCCTTTTTCCTATTTCTTTCTCTCTCTGCCTCACATTTCCTGTTAAATAAAATTCGTACTATCGAACTTGGCATATAGACTTCTTTGCACCTCAATTCATTCAGAGCCATCTCTAATAATTTTAACGACTGGATCTTAACAGCTCTCTAATAGCTTAATGTCTTTATATCATGGTGCCCAAAACTGGACACAATATTCAAGATGAGACCTCACCAGTGCAGAGCAGAGTAGGACAATCCCGTCCCTCGACCAGCTGGCGATGCTTTGCCTGATGCCCCCCAGGACAAGGTTGGCCCTCCTGGCTGCCAGAATACTGCTGACTCATATTCAACTTGCCATTGACCATGACCCCCAGGTCCCTTTCTGTAGGGCTGCTCTCCAGGATGCTTGCATGCTTGCATGCATGGCTTCTACTTCACCTATTAAATTGTCATTATCTCAACCCATGAGTTTTCTCGCTTTCCTGATTCTCCCCTCTACCCCAGTGGTGGAGTAGTGAGTAAGTGGCTGTGTGGGGCTGAGTTGCTAGCTGGGGTTAAACCACAATGTGCACAATGTAGTTTCTTTTTAACTTCTTCCATGGAGTTAATTGCATATGCTCTGTATCATAAAGTATTCTGATAATAAATCTTCTAATACAGCAAAAATGAAATTGAAGCATAGATTTTGAAGATATTTAAATCAGAAATAAACAATGCATCCAAATTAAGTTTCTGTGTTTTATTTTTAAACACTTTAGCACAAATGGGCCAAGTTCTGGTGTCGTACCACTGACTTTATTGGTATGCCCATATTTATTCTATGTGGGGAAAATAAGTATTTCCAACAACAATAATGTTTGAAATCTGGGCTTTTAAAAGCAACCAAATTTACTTTTACATTTAGGAATTAGATTTTTAATCCTATTTTTGGCATTATCTCAAAAAAAGATCTAGAGTTTAAAAGACTGAGGAGAATTAAATATGATGCCCAGTGACCAACAACAAAAGTCATATACTAGTCAACATTTTGAGTCAATAATCTACCTATATAGCCTTTACCAGACACAGGAAGGGAGGGGGAATTTTCCTTAAATCTACAGCCAAAATCTATATGTGACCAAATTAAGAATTTGAGGGTGAAACTTCTGCTGATAAATTATAAATGCTTATTTTTATGATCATTTTTATCAAGAGTTGTTCAATAATTTAAAAAAATATTTTGTTTTACAAGTGGTTTTCTATCACAATATGTTCCATCAACAACTATGAGCAAAAGTCCTAATTTCTCAATTTTCTAGGGTTCTGCGGTGAGTCCCATTTTAGGCAACAGTGCTGTTCTGGAGCAGAGTTAAAGATCTATAAGTAACAGTCAATTAAAAACACTGGGATTGAGCAATTGTTGTTATTCTGCTGTGGTATGACTCCACTGTATCAAGATCACAGTGGTTTTACAGCGTCAAAAGACAATTTCCAACATCCAGAACATTTTCTTTGACAGATCTAATAAGAGGTTATCCTCACATTGTGTTCACATAGCTTTTACTTTTTTTTCCCTGTGTCTGCATTATGTCAATTGTCCCTGTCTTCTGGCAGTTTATACCTTAACTCTAGTACAGGCATCAGTGCTCAAGGTGCTTAGAAAGAATCAGCACCTCAAAGACTGTTAAGGGATGACTGGATGGATATTCAGCTAGCTGGGGCAGAACCAGAAATCCTGAAGTTCTGATCTCTTTCTTGGATGACAAGTCTGCTTCTGTTCTCAACAAGAAAGATTCATTTATCCCAGGCATTCACATCTCTCCCTCCCCTGCCATTTGTGGCAAGGTGGAAGCAAATGTCTAGCATACACATTCTTTCCCCAGCTGGATTCAGGTATAAAACTTTCTGACAAGGAATAGCAGTAAAGGGACCAAACCTAGCTCTGAAGATGAACTTAAGGCTCTTGAAATCTGTAGTAAGCCAAGATAGCTTTATAATTTTTTTTTGTTTTAATTTAAACTAAAAAAAAACATAGAAGGATGGGCTGCTGAGATCATCTGTCACACCATCTGTGGTTGCCTAGCAGAATTACTCCAGCCTTGAGCTGGAGGAACTCCCATTTGCAGCTGAACTGCAGTTGGGGATTTTATTAATACATCTCTCATTTATATAGCACCTTTCACTCTCAAGGATCCCAAAGTACTTGTTAAAGGATAAAGTTGAGGACTGAAGACTGCTAAAGAAGGAAAACTCAGAAAATTTCCTCCCTCCTGACCAGTGGCTTCAAAACTTTTTACTAAAGAAAGCATTTATTGTTGAATTTGTTATTCTCTTTCATTCCTCTGAGGTTGTGACCTTTGGGAACCTTGTGCAGGCTTGAGCTGATTTGTTCCTGCAGAGACAATTGCAGATATTCTTGTTTTATTTCTATTGTATGACTGACACAATTTGTAAGCATTGGTTATAAAGTTTTATATGTATATAGATGCATATATTTATACATATTTAGAGTACAGAAAACAACAAGAGGAAGAAACAACTGTGATCAGCTGGCATTCAGGAAAATTAAAAAAAAAAAAACAGAGACATAAAACATGTGGAGTAATCAGTAGTTTTCAGTCAAATGGTATTTAAATGCTGCACTGATGCATAACCTGCCCTACTGCTCTGTGAGGTGGGAGGACAGGTGATATGTCAGCTGTGCTCTGCCATGTAACTACAGTAGAAGGGCTGCATTAATGACAGACACAAGAGTTTGGATGAATGTTAACATGCTGCTATTTCCATGCTGAGATGAAGTAACAGGGCCTGGATTTATCATTAAAAGAGACCCAAGAGGCTCTCACTGAGCCAGCTGCTAGGGCCCTAAAACATATGTCGCACCCTTCAGCTGTTCATCAGTACAAAAGGCTTCCATCTCAAAGCACTTGACCTTGTTAGCCTCAATGGTGTCAGTGATATTTTCAGCAGGGAGACAACAGATCAAGTATGAAGAAGAGATTCTCTTAAGGGAAGCGTGTGCAGTCCCTGGCAAAATGAACGCAGAAACATAGCCTATGGATAATGGCTGCTATTCCTGGTGCTTGTGATTTGTACAGTAGGAGGCTGATGCTGCTGTTTAAAACAGTGGTAGACAGATGAAAAAGAAATTGCAAGAAAAAATATATATATGGCAGTGTCAAATAAATTAGCTCACCAGATTGTGGAATTTCCAGCCTTCATCCTTACCCCCCATACTGGTCTTTGTATTCTTACTAACTTCAAAGGAAGCACAGCTTGAGTGGGGAGTTCTGAAACCACAGAGAATAACTCTAAGAATTACAGCAGCAGTATCACCCTGACATTTGCAGGTAGTATTAAACGATGGTGCTAGTGTGACAGTGCTTTAGCAGATGTGATACTGATGCACAGCCCTTAAGAAGGATGCTGCATCTTCTCAGGTGCACATGGTTCTAGTAGCCCCTTCACACTCTGAATTTCCCAAAAGCACAGTAAAGCAGTGCTAATCAGATTTTTCCACTACAGAAAGAGTCACCATTTTCCTCCAAGTCTATCCATTAAGGCCCTCCCCCACTATGATTTTGTGAGCGTAGTTTGTATGTATGCAATGTGTGTGTAAAGGTATATATTTCTATTTTCTCCCTCTGTGAAGAAACATATTCAAACACATATCCATATAACACTAACCTTTAAAAATACCCCAATGAACCATACCATATTTTACATATCTGCCTTGGAAGGAGGGAGGTAGACAAAGGATACAAAGCATGAGAATTAAAAGAAAGCCATGACAGATGTTAGCAAGGTTGCTAAATGCTGTGCCAAAAGGCACTCAGGTACCATGGTGCTGAACTCAGTCTGAAACTTCCATATCATATAACTGAGTTAGACCTTCAAATCATGAATTTTTACTAAAAATAAACAAACTGTAAAAATTACTGTCTAGGGGAGTTGTTTTAACTTGTATTCTTGTTGTAGTCTTTTGGGATTGTGTTCTTCACCAGAGAGATATGCAAAGTGAGGTGGTTTCCCAGTGCCTGGAAACGGAGTGATATACAAGTGCATGGCCTGTAAGGACTATGGGGCATACACAGCCGCCCTGTTCAGCTCTGAGGTAGGGCCCAATTATTGAGAAAAATTTGTTTCGGCTACCACCACCATGTATCAAATCCATCTGGGACAGTGCCAGCTGATACTGATGCACGGAGCACCCAGTCTCTGTGAGAGCTTTGGGGACAATGCTGTGGAAAGAAAATTAGAGGGGGGACTCTTTTCTTCCTGGTTCCTGGAGTTCCAGTGTGGATCTGCTGGAAAGAAGGAAGCTTGTCCAGGGCATCTCTGAGTCACAAGAAAGCGAGCCTCTGGAGGTGGTTGTGCTGAGCTACATCTTTAAACGCTGTGGGGAGACAAGTGATTAATTGTCACCAGGACATGCAGCGTTCCCAAGCTGGATTTTTAGGGCTTGGAGGCTCTAGGATGGGATTCCCAAATGAAGCATTACCTGTGCCCTTTGCTGTTGCCTGCTCTGCCATGTATGCAGACACCCTTGTGGTGGATGCAGGCCAAGGCCAGGTGGAGGAGCACACCCACCAACAGCATCAGGAGAGGAATAGCTGCACTGACGTAACGAAGTGCCTGAGCAGTGGGACGGCACAGTCAGCCTCCAACTTTTCTTGGCTCTTGTATTGTGCATTTCTTGTACACATCTCCCTTCTTGTGAACAAATCGGGAAAGCTACAGGCCTACTCCATTACACATGCATCTAATGTGAGAAAGTGGTTTATCTGGTTAGGAACAAAAAAATCAGAGATGCAGACAACTGTTTCTAACCGGGTGCAGCAGATTAGGTATGTAATCCCTTGGTTGCTGAAAACTTCTTTCAATTACTTGAGCAGAACTGTAGCTCAGTAGCTTTGAGGATGGGGATGGAGTTATTTGAGAAGCAATGTTACAGTTTTCATTGTTTCCTAATGCAAAATTGTGCGATAATGGTACTTGAAAAGAATGTGAACATTACTTTGATAGCTAATGCAGAAAGCAGATACAACAATTTTTGGCGGGATAATTTAATGTATCTTCTGCTTTTTTTCTTCATGTAGAAGTGATTTAATGATGTGTGAAGTCTGACAAGTAAATCTCTTTAATGGTTCTCACCACAATGAACACTGAAAATAGCTCTTTTTCATACAATACGATTATGTATTAGATAGCAGCTGGTAACTGATAACATGGAAGAGATCAATTCCGCAAGCTGCAGAGTACCTGCATTTCTCATTGAATTTGATAAAAGTTGGAAGTACTCAGTGCTTCAGAAAATGTTTCCAGTACCCTCCAGGATTTATTTTACACAGGAATTTGTTTCTTGAACTGTAATTTAGTTATTGTTATGTTAACGCCTCAATCTTTTGATGTAAAGTAGTTGCAGAAGGAGGAAAAGTACCTTGAACAAAGAACATTCTGCCAGTGATTAAAATACTTTATGGTGTCCCTGTGAATATTATTCAAGAAAGAATATATTGCTTTAATAAATTAAAATAATACATCAGATGTACATGTTGCAGCAGTGATGTTCTTAAATATAACATAAAGTTTCTTAAAAAAATTCTAGTATGACAAAATTCAAGCTATTAAAGCCAAATACAGTTATTGTTTTTACTAGTAAAGTATACCCTATTTTGCTGATAGGTTGTGAAATGAGAATATTTACGATTACAAATATACTGTAGGAAGTTGTAGAAATTTAGACATATGGTATGTGTATGAAAGAAAGTCCCAAATCTCAGATCCAGTATGGTTTTTTTTAATAAGGTGAAGCAAATATTTAAGCTAGAGAGAAGGAAAGAGACAGGAGAAAAAAGGATAAGAACAGTAGCTGTACACAGAGACAAACACCTGACTTGAAACATTGTATTTGAAGTAGAATGTATTATTTATGTAGACGGTATTATTTACATAGTAGAGCTGCTTAGGAAAAGGAAAACTAGTGCCAGAAATTATGAGGTACTGACAAGCTTCTTCCATTCCTGTCAGTGTCCAAAGTCCTGGGCCATCACATTTCAGGGCACACCTTCAGGGCTGTCCCAGCTCAGCTACCTGGGGAATGCAATAAAAACTGAAATATGTGTTTAGCAGTTTTGTTAGTAGCATTTTTTTTATGATTGTAGGTCAGAATAAAATTATTCTTGCTACCTGAACATGTCAATAGAGCTTGCAAGCTTCTCTTGCACTGTCTTTTGCAAGCTGTTGAAATGAGAGTAAACCAAGAAACAGAAAACCAAAGGACTAGGGTACTGATGGCATGGGTGGTTGCTTTTGCTTTGTATGGCTGTGGAAGTTGTGAAGGCAGCAGTGTCCACCTGGGCTTCTGTGCCTGCCTTGCCACGGCATTCTCTCACTGGAAGAAGAAGGAGGAAGGCCAGGGGAGATTGCACCCAGACTGGGCAAGAGGTTTAGCTTGGGAATGTAGACTCAGCTGTCCCCATTTTGCAGAGCTGCTTTCTGTTAGCTTTGCTGCAGCCCCGGTATTTGAAATTAACCCCAGCTGAATTCTTCACCCCTAAAAGTAGAGAAGAGCTTATAGTGAAACTTACTGCGGTAAGTGCCAAATTATGTGCCACCACTGGCTCTTCTCCTTGGCTGGATAAAAGCATCTCGCCTATTCTGTGGTTGCAGGCCTACATGGCTGTGTGCCATACTGTCCATCCTTCAGATGGCTCAGAGAGAGATATACTGCTCTTCTTCAAGAGGGATGAGAAGTCCATGGTTCAGATTGGTGGGAAGATAGATGACAATATCCTTCACATGCATATGCTGTCGCAGGGAAAGCACTGCTAGATATGTTGCATCCTTTGCTTTCTTTTGTGTGCTGCATTGAGTAGGAAGAGGAAAGGAGAGGCTTCTGGGGTTTAAAAACCTGCCTGTGAGTGCTTTGAAAGGGAAATCATATGGATGGGGTTCTGTCTTCCTGTTTTTTGGGGTGTACCCAGCTGAAGAGTAAAATGTTGACTTACCTGTGGAGAGAAATGTCTGTTAAAGTTCCTCTAGGAGATCTTGAATATTAGCCAGTGAATATTCATCCTCATTTTTTTTCTTATTTGGTCTCTAATAGAAGGATACAAGTGATGGAGAAAATAGAACTATTCTTTATTTTGTGTGAATAAGCTCTCAGTCCACCTAAATTCTATTCATTACAGATCAGGAATTCCTTACAGATAGTACAGGTACAATTTTAACACATGTTAAGAGCTTAAAAACCAAACCCATAACTATATGTTTTTTCCTCTTTAGGAAATGTTCCACAGTAGGTACACAGACTGAGAATACTTTGCAGTGTTTGAGTGATTGATGCTCTATAGTTATTGCTCTTTGTTTCTGCATGTTCCTCTATGTCCTTATTCTCCATCACAGAAATCAATGTTTACTTACTCCTTCCGTCTGCCTGGTGTCATAGCCACATTTGAGAGGCTTTCATTTTGAATCAATTTGACTACTAATTGCTTGTATTACTTTTGGTCCTTACTTTTAGTAAGCAGGAGAGCAGGGCTGCTGCAATTTCTTCCCAGTGGCAGATGACCTGCCAGGACAGTATTGTAGTTGCATGCCCTCTAGGACCACTGTCTTTCAGCCATGCCTTAATTTCTAAAGTTAAAAAAAGAAGTTTATCTGGAGTGTTTAGCCCATTCTGGTGTGTCTGTGTGTTGAGGCAGCATTGCCATCTGTGATGGCAAAGCTATTGCAGTATGTAGGTTCTGCTGAACTGTGCCATTTATACCTAGAAATATGTGCAAACACATGTCATTTCTTCATCTGTATGGCATGGTACAGAAGGAATAAGTGACTTTGTATTTTCTATGGTTGTCTTCAAATTACTTTCTGCCAGATATTTGCCTCGTCAATAGAATAAAACCTTAAGAGTTTAAACTTTCCTTCATTTTCTGACTTGTTAATCCTTGTGCGCATTTTGTCAAGCCCCCTTTTTTTGTCTTGGCTCCTATTGCTGACACAGCACCAGTTTTCTTGTCTAATTTTATAAACCATTCAGCCGTGCCATTATTCACTGTTTTCTTTTAATTATGTATTCTTGTTAACCTCTTTATCCTTTCAAAGTTGCAGATTGTGATTGACACATAGTATTAATTAAGGCATATAATTTATGACATTGGAGCTTGAAATTAATAAGTGACAATACAATTACATGGTTTGCCTAATTGTCCTTCAGTAATATAAAGATTGACACTTACCACAGCATTCAAAGTTAAAAGCTCTCAAACAGATAGTACAGCTGAATATAATCACCAGTGAATCTAAAGTAAACAGATCCATTGTAAGGGACAGGCTGTTAGGAAAAAAAATCTGCCATGGCCTAGTTTTATTAAACAAATGAATCTGTGTGTACAGGTCAATCTCAGAATTAAATTAAAAGTATAATTTTTCTATGACTTTTAATTACAAATAACTTTTCTGCCATGTTCATTGATATTTCCCTTTCAAATCTCTACTCCCATCTAGCAAAGTGCCAGTATTTCCAACAGTAACATTTGTTCTTGTTGATACTATCCACATCACTGCAATTTTCTTTACAACTCCCTGAAAGGAGGTTGTAGCCAGGTGGGGGTTGGTCTCTTTTCCCAGGCAACTATCAGTAAGACAAGAGGGCATGGTCTTAAGTTGTGCCAGTGGAGGTTTAGGTTAGATATTAGAAAGAATTTCTTTACGGAGAGAGTGATCAGACATTGGAATGGGCTGCCCAGGGAAGTAGTGGATTCTCCATCCCTGGAGGTTTTTAAGATGAGACTGGATGTGGTACTTAGCGCCATGGTCTAGTAACCACAACGGTGTTGGATCAAGGGTTGGACTTGATGATCTCGGAGGTCCCTTCCAACCCAGCTGATTCTATGATTCTGTGATCTCTGTACAGTCATCTAGAGATTGGCAGCTTACTGTATTATAAGAACACCAAATTGTTTTTTCTTAATAGCATAGATTATGATCCTGTAATTGTTGGTGAATATGACAAGTAGTATTTGGGTGAGCATTGTTAGTAGAATTGGGACTTTGAAACTTAATTTCAAATGGCATCCATTTCTTTAACATCAAACTTTCCCTTGAGATCAAAATCCTTCTAGTCTGGTTCCTTGACACTGTGCTAATGCCCAAAAAATTTTGACTAATTTTGTCAAAATTAGAAAAATGTAAACACACACCATATGTAGATAAGACATTCTGGTTATTCTACTTGAAATCCCTGCAGCTTTGTTTTAAGGAAATCCCTAAGTTTGTGTTATTTTAAAGAAACTGGAGACCTGCAGTAAATACTTCCACTTTAGACTTTTAAATGTTAATTCCTAGAGATAAGAACATTAAGGATATAAAAGCTATTTCAGTCAGAATGCTCTGACAGAATTGTTCATGTTAAACAAAGTACTGTTATTGCAATTTTAGCTCACATGTACTTCAAATGATGGAAAACTAAAGTGATTTCCCAAAATTTTTTATGTAGATGAACTATTAACACACCTTGAAATAGAGTGCTTGGAGCAAGATCCGTCAAGATCCATTATCTTGATGAATCTGGACTTGAAAGTCGTGAAAAGAAAAAAGCAGGCTGAAAAATCATACATTGTACATCTGCCTATTCTGCCATAATCTTTTGCTGTAAAGTGGTAGAGCACAAAATATAGATACCTCACATATGAATCTGTGCAAGCCCTGGGGCAGCCACCAGGAGAGTGAAAGACAGTGGTGACAATGGGCTGTGCTGTGTTCTCCACACTTTTAGCTGTAGCTGGAAAATAAGAAGGGACAAAGTGATAGCTGATTCCATGTCCTTGTAAATGCTAGGCTGCAGCACTATGAAAGTGGGTTTGGCACACTGTAGTCTTGTACTGCCATGACTCTGGTTTCCTGCAGGAAGGTCCGTGTTACCACATCATTGCTGGGCTAGCAGTCTTCTTGTAAAGCAGAAAATTGGGTCAGTAGCCCCACAAAAATAGTTCCATGCCCCTAAAACTCTGATTGTCTGAAATAAGTTGGAAGTGTGGGAACGCTAGTTGTCCACTAGTTTTGGATCTTTGAAATTTACCTTTTAGCTATATTCCTTGTAGATAAGCAAGTGAAAAAATATCTACTTAATAAAAGCTGAAAGTCTTCCTCTATGACATACCTTGATATCTAAGGAAAACACTAAACATTGTTTGATTTGAAAGCAAATAACATCCCTGGGATGTTATGAAACAAGAATATGAAACAGAATACTATTCCCTGTGATGGCATTCTTCTGATTTATTTCCTATTATTCTGTAGAATGAATTTTAGGAACTTGATTTTCAGTAGCCCTTTTTATCCTTTTATGCTTTAGTGATTTGAAACAGTACTCAATGAGAGGTCTAGCTAATGGCAATTTGGAAAATCCAAGTCTAAATTACCAGCTGAAAACAGTATGGAGATAGCAGAGGGTATTGCTAAATTTACTGAAATCTCTCCTTTTTAAACATAATTGTAACAATGTTGGTATTTGGTTTTGAAATCCAGAAGTAGCCACCAAAGATAAAACGGGAGTAAATTGCCAAAAAAGTCATCTCAGAGCAACCATTCTAAAAACATAGAAGTCCTAGGAATAAAAACTAACATAGAATTATAGAATCATAGAATATCATAAGTTGGAAGGTACCCACTAGGATCACGGAAATCAAACTCCAGGCCAGCACCTCCCTGTGAATCATACCACATACCTGAGTACATTGTCCAAATGCTTCTTGAACTCTGGCATGTTTGATGCTGTGACCACTTCCCTGGGGAGCCTACTCCAGTGCCCTCTGGGTAAGAAAACTTCTCCTAATACCCAATCGAAATCTCCCCAACACAGCTTCATGCTGTAACAACATAGGTTGAACCACTTCTTTTAATGATTTTGTTATTCTTTTCTTAGGAGTGTATGGAATGTCAGAAAATTGAGCAAAATTTTAGTTGCAAAAGAATTTTTAAAGATTTCAACATGCCCTTATCCTTACTCATTGTATCATTCTGGTCCAGACTGACAGCCCAGCAGAAGGTAACTGTGGTGTTCAGAGTTTCGACTGGAGACAGGGCACAGTTGAGGTACCTGTGATTAGCACTATACATCTCAATAAATAATTCTTGATTTCATTGTAGTATTTAAGGAAGGGAGACTTGGTTAAAACAAATGCAGATTGATTTGTCAAGCAACATGCTTCAACCTTGGGTGCCTATGCATTATGATCAATAATGTTTACAGTCTCTCTCTGTCTCCTCAAAGAGAATGTGCCTCCAGTTGAAGGGAATGCGATTCGCTTCTGCTGGTGACATTTTATAACTGTGGAAACCCATTCCTGGGAAACCTTTTTGTTTGATGTCGGCACAGAAATAAAATTCATCAGACATGCAAGATGTGAATGGTCATGTGCATAGACTTTTTTTTTAATGGAAAGAGCAGAGATCGATAAAGCTCAGAAGAAGAAGGTAACAGCTGTAAGCAGCCTTGTACTGGGGCTGTAATCCTGATGAATAATGTTGCTGTCATAACAGCAGGGATAATTTAATGCTGACACTTAGCAGCATGATAAATAGCTTGTCAGACATAGGCAGTGACAGAGTCAAGTGAAACTGCCCGTGACAAGTTCTGAAATATTAATCTTCTACTAGACTGTGACTGTGCTGAAGGGCCAGTAGCGTACAGAAGACTTGGAGGGGAGACACTTTGTAATATAAACAAATGTATTTTAGGACAAAATACTGTTATTGTGCAGAGATATTTCCCTTTACAAATGCTGCTATTTATAGTATTTCTGTACAGAACTCCAAACATTTATGCTTTGCAACAGTATATTGTATTTTTCCAGCATATACTCTGACACAGTTTCTGTGAAATCTTTCCCTTGTTACTGGTAAGAGGCATTTGGGTTTAGAGGATTTTTTTTTTCCAGCCCATATACCCTTCCAAGGGTTTTTCCAATTTACCTAGGATTTTTATTGTGAATGTCACATAAGCAACGTGACAGGGTTCTCTATGCCAAACACCAATTGATTTATGAACTGCTTCTCCATTAGAGATGACCTAGTGTGATGGTGGATGTAACAGGCTCTAGATATTCAAACCAGACTATTTATTTAGGTGTAATTTGCTTAATAAAGTACTATGCTATTTTGATCTTTGGGGAGATGGAGTTGTCAACACACTACTCTGAAAATTACATATCAGATACTCTTGCATCCCTTTTGAATACTATTTAATTTATCAAGACTCTTTGTGACAGGCAAATGTTCTGCCTTCATTCAAAATCAGGGCTGAAATCAATAAAATCTGAACAGGTTATGATGGACATGCAATTAATGAAGATAATGGCAGGATACAGAAAGCCAGATAATAAGACTTGAGATAGTGTGCATCAGCTTAGGGACATGCATGTGGTTTTGGTGTCACATCAATACTAAAAAAGGTCCAGTGGTCACAGTAGTGAAAAATATTTTCTAAAGTCTGCCATAATAATAATCATATTTCTATGACTACAATCTAAAAGGTGATTGATCCCATTATAAAGATATGGGGCTTAATTATTGTAAATGTGCATTGTTGTCTTTAAGGTAATAGTACTCTAATTTCTGCCTTGAAGAGACTATAAATTGAGCTGCCAATGGAACACTGGCTCAAGGTTTTATTTATTCATTGATACAGTGTGCGTGGAGCGAGAATGCTGCATGTTTAGCTCCACAGCCAGCACAGTACCTAAAAGTCTCTGTACCTACCCTGACAACTTATTGCCTTATCAGCATTGAAGAAAGGTGTCTGAACAAGGTCTGAAGTGGCTGAAGGAATGCCGATGTTTTCGCTGCTTTCATTCTCAAACTTGTGCATTGGTCAAAGTGCCAACTCCTGCTGTGCTGAAATCCCAAAGGAAACGAGTACAGTTCTGTGAAAGACCGCTGGTAGTTGTTAGTTAAAAGGCAAGGTGAAGTCTGCAAAGAGTTGAATTACAGTTCTTAGTATAAGAACTACTTCTTTGAGTTCAAGGAAGTATGATGAATACAGATTGCACCAAAGTGGATTTCAGAGCAAGTCAAATGAAATGGGATTCTACCTCGGAGCAGAAGGGCCCAGGCTACTTTGCCCTTGTTAGGGAAAAAAAAGAGATTGTGTTCTGGTTCTAAAAGCAGCACAGTATGTTTGAGAAATACAGTTCTCCTAGTACCTACATTTTTTTAACTTGGTTTATATATTATGTATGTATAATATTCTAATAATTTTGTGCTTTTGGGTCTAAATCAACCTGTTGGTATTGTTAGGTAGTTAACTTACCTAGGTGAAATATATTCTGAAACTCTTATAGCAGGATACTTATACTTACCATATATACAATTGCTGTTGTCTCCAGTGGTGAAAAAGTGACCTGCTTTGGAGTCAGTTCCAGTATTAAGAGGAAGTTATTTATACTCAGCAATCACTGTTATAAGCAGAGTGAGAATGTTACTTCTTGTTCTTAACATTTAAACAATGTTTCTTCTGCAAATGCACACAAACTTATAAACAGGTTCAGCGGGGAAACTCATTTGATTCTAAGAGAAGTATAAAATGTTGCTAAAAAGCCAATAACAATAGATTTAGCTTTTTACTCTTACGAGATATCACGTTTCTGTATGTAATGCATATGTACCATAGTAATTCAATTAATGTTTTGTGTCACCTTTTTATATAATACTTTAATCTAAACATTGCTGTGTTGAGTTTGGGATTTCTGCACATTCTCCGTGTATTTTTGTTTTACTGTGAGTTTTGGTGTTCATGTTTCATTAATACTTTTGAAGTGTACACCAAGAAAAAATTTTGGTAAACAAATTTTGAGCACACAGATCCAGGAATCTTATTCTTTGTCAAGGTGTAGAAGTCAATATCAGACAAATTTACATGGAGTTTTTAATGCTGTGTCGTAGAAAGATATGAAGAAAATATTCATCGAACCTTAAGGCTAATGAGAATTAATAGTGGTTTCCTGTAGTTTGATAGTTTCTCTGTATATCTGGATTATTCCTATCATGTTACTAAGGATTTAACATAATTGGTGATAAGAGTGATATTCAGTTTGCTCTGTTTTTAAATATTAATTGTATTTAAAGTAAAAAAAAACCAAAAAACCAACAAGTTAGTTAAATTTTTCTAAAATAGAAATCCAGTTATTTTTGAGAATCCCTGTTCAGTGTGTTAGAATACAGTAGTAACACTTTGAAATCAGGTATAACAGAAACAACTTGTTTTGGTTTTTGTGGGGGTGGTTTTTTTTGTTTGTTTGTTTTTGTGGTATTTTTGTTGTGGGTTTTTTTTTTTCTGAGAGAAAAGGAGGGAAAAAGTAGCAAAGTGACTAGAGTGATCTCCTGAGTGACACCAGCCTGCTGAATCTTCATGTACCAAACCTAGGACAAATTTTTGTGTTGTGTTACCATACAAGAGTAATTTACTTGTCCTCTCAGACTCAACCACTCACTGAAGTCCCTCTGCACTCCTCCTCCAAGTGGTACAAAATTGTGGAAAAGTGAATGTGAACTTTCAATATTTTCTATCTCTATTTTGAAAAACACATTTCCCATTCATTTTATAAGGTTAACCTGGTGGTGGTAAAAAGAATTTTTTTGCCAGAAACATCAAAGTGTGGAGGTGTAGTCAAAAGACCACTGATTAACACATTCATGTAGGATGTGAGGCAATGAAATCTGAATTTCTTCCTTGCTTTAATTATCAGAATATAGGAAATAGTTGTTTCTTTTTGACCAATAATGAACTAATAACTTGTGTTTCCTTTTGACCAATAATTCCATCTTTGACATAAGAAACCTGTCAAATGAAAACTTTTCAAAACAAGCATGTTTCTGTGAACTGATCTGACTTTGAGGATGAGAGTTCCTCACCAGCTCAGTTAAGCAGGAAATAAGCAATTACATGTAATGCATATTTAATAAAGCAATTTTTCAGCTCTTCCTATTATGAAGTTAAAACGGATTTGTTGAAACTTACTGGAACAAAAGGGAAATTGATATAATGAAATTCTTGTTTCAATGATGCATAACAGAGAGGATATTTCAAAAGGTACAAAAAGTGAACTTTCTTCAAACCTAGAGAATATAACAATAATTAGGTCCATGTTAGGGGTGAATACTGTTTTGGCTGAAGTCTGTTTAGCTTATTATAGCTGCCTATAGGACAGAAATTTTGCATAGACAAAAACCTCTGTGGGATTACATATGCACAATGTTTCTCTCTTGTATTCTTATAGACTTCTTAGGTTCACAAAATAATTGATGTTGTCCAGTGCTAACTCTTACTGGGAAATCTGCCCGATCCTTGAGGGATCCTGGTATCTCTAGTATCCCTGGGGTTCTTGTTAAAGGAATTCTCACTATTAATGCAGGATCATTTTTTCTCATTGTTTTATCCAGCCCTGAGTCACCTACTTTGTGACAACTCCATAGTTTATCTAATAGTTCATCTAAGCTGAAATAGAGCATCTTCAAACAAAGCAAAACAAATCGTTATTTATATATCCATTTTGTGTGGTATTGATTCTTTAGAAAGTTAAAAAAATTAAAATAATTTATCGGAAATGTTAAAAAACAAATTTAGAATTAGAAGGACTATATGAAGAAGTTATTTATTAATACAGAAGAATTATCACGTTTTACATTTGAACATTGCGAAAATCCTCTTCCATGAATGCTGGGATCAGTGCCATCTGGTTTCTTGGATCATCCCATCTGAAAATAATGGGATAAGTTGTAACTTCATATTCACTGACTAATTGGAAAAAAAAAAGAAACAAACTCCATTTTGCCAACATAGTGGTATTTTCCAGTGAATTAAAGCCAGCAGTGTATCCCTTTTAGCATTACTTTATGGCTATTCTAATGATAGTGGTAGTTTTGCTTAGTGGAGCTCATTTATCTTGGTGTACTGTGCTACATTATGGGAAAGAGATGTGTAATATTCTGGAATTATACAGCTGTCAACTTCCCGGGCTTTTCTTTGTAAACAACTTGATTAAACGAAATGTCATTAGGAACACTAGAAACACTTTTGCTGGGCTTTTGCTTTCTTGTAAGAGTTGATATGTTTGTTGATGATTTCTCTTCTGGACCTCTCCCCCGGATGATAGCTTTGGAAAAATAAGTACTATGGCATTTTGTATAGCAGGAAATAAATAATAAAATTGAGAAGAGCAATTTAATTAGATTGAGCCACACCTGTTACCTATCTGCATTTCCTCAGCTTTGCATTAAAATGTTAATTGAGCACAGCTGCAGGATGGGCCCAATCCTCTTGCTTTGGAATATCCTTGACCCTAATGTGAATTCATAGTTTGGCTAGGAAGTAGAAATGACATTTCCACCAACACCTCCTTCTTTTTCCACTACTGACACGGTAGAAGGACTTTTATTATAATGTTAACTGAATAATTTTTAGAAATGTAGTTTTATGTATTTTAACCTGTCTGTACAGTTTTAATTTTTGCCGTTACATGAGTGTGACAAAACCATAACCGGTAGACTTCAGAGTTTAAAAAATTAGCATAAATATACTGAGGTACTTTCCCACATATTCCATGACTATCGGTTCCCTACTTTCCTTCCCTTTCTCCATACCATTCTTTGTAGGAAACTCTTGGGAAATAGTCAGACGACTTAGCCAACCAGAAGGGAAAGAAAAGAGCCCCACAGCAGTTGTTGCTCAGATGGTTAGACCGTTTCATGCTGCCTGGAGCCTCCTACTCATCTCAGCTGCAGTCATCTCCTTCTCTGACAAGAAGTCCCTTTTGTCCCCCACTGCTTGTTCCCCTCAATCACATTGCCCCAAGTGCTAAATAATCTGCTCTCCCAGCAAGATGGAGTCACACAGCAGCAGATAGTCAACATGTATATGATGGGGATTGTACTTTTATAAAGCATTGCTGAAAAAAATCAGTAATAACGATGTTAAGACATAGCACATAAAGCACACAAATGTAACTTAATTTTTTCCCATATGATTTTTGCTGTTTGCATATAAGACTAAATAACATTTGTGATAGACCAACTTGCAAAAGAACATCTGTGTATGTGCGTTTGTTTCTCCCTCCCACTGACCTTCTTTCACTTGAGTAAAATTGCAGCTGGTATGGACATTGTCTTCAAAAAATGCTGGGAAAAGACATAGATGATCTTTATAAGATAGTAAATTTTCAGTTGGTTCACGTTGAAATGATTTGACAAGGACAGCATGTTTTGTCCCTGGTTAGAAAGATTGGAAC
>NW_020885029.1:87500-125000 GCF_003945725.1 Corapipo altera
TTATTACAAAGAAGTAACAAACAAAATGAGAAACCAAGAGACAGGAAAGAGAAGGGAAACAAGCCCCCAAGAAAACCCCCTCCACTCACTCAGACATTACTTACGAGGTTGTCTTACTGACCCCGAAATGCTTAGAATTCCCCATAGCAGAAGCTGCATCCTCAGAGCACTGACAGGCTTACTTAGTAGGCGTCCCTGCAGAGGTTGTGTTGTCCTCCATGTGAAACTTGAATCCGCTCCCAGCAAGAGCTATCTACTTTTTACACAATTAACTATGATGTCTACCTGGGCAGGTGTGGCCAACACTGCCCAGCTAGAGGCCTTTGGTCCCTCCCCCCGTCATGTAAGTGGTGCCCCTTCTGTGCATGCATGCGTACCTTGGAATTTCCCTTGCACCTGCTTTCTACACACCGGGGGGCTTTTCTAAATGAGTCTGGGGGCTTGCTTCATCATCCTCCTCTTCACTTTCTTCTTCGAATGCCCTTGGAGGGCCATCGGCCAATAGTCAGGCCTCAATTAATTTCAGTTTATACAAGATGCTTCCTTCAAGAATGAAGTTCTCATTTATCGGTGCTTGTTTTCACATGACAGGAAATGAACTGACTCTTGCAGGTGACTAGACCGAATATAGACCAAAAAATAACAGCATCTAACTAAGCACAAATACAGGAGTACATGAGAATGTAACATGGCAATTGTTTTAATCTGAAATGCCTTGATTCCAGTAAAATCTTGATTCTCTTTGTGCACTCTTTTCAGGAGTTGCTTTATACATTGGACTGTTTGCGTTTGGTTCAAGTAGTTTCAGATTTAAAGTCCTAGAGGGAATTTAATTCTTCGGCTTTTAAAAAACATTTTCAACTGGGAAGAGGAAAAAAGAAAATAAAACATAGCATGTTTTCAGATTAATAATTTAAATAAAATGTATGGTGGTATACACATAACAGATTTTAATACATCTTTTACTTTAAATGCAGTCACATGCTGACATAAGTGTTAAAACCAGAAGTCCAGCTTACCCTTCTTCCTCTGTTTGCACCCAAGTAATACAACTTGGACCACTGTCAAAATATTTTTACTGGAGTATGTCATTAAAGGTCTATTTTAATGTTTTAAAGGTCTATTTAATGTAAAACTAATGACTGATTCTCAAAGCAATCTTAAAGAAAAGCTTGGACAAGTTCTTTGTTCTAAATGGATACCAGACTCATCAGACCTCATTTATAAAATGTCATTAGAAAGTAGGAGAAAAATTTTAGTGCTTACCTGGCACTCTTGACAATGCTTTTTAAAATGGTAATCATGTGATAACTTAAAGGTTTTCTTAAAACCTTCTCTTTTTAGGATTCATATGAATAGTTATTCAGAATGCCTTTCCTTTTATAAGTAAATTCTAGCAGAATAATTTCAGAGAAAAGCAGATTAAAATTCTAATCAAAGCTTCAAGGATTTTAGGTGGATTATATGTTTCCATCAGAGATAATGAAGTAGTCTGTTGTTTGGAAGTTTGGTTTTGGTTTCATTGTTTTGAGTTTTTCCCCTCTTAAATTTTCAGTTGTCTTACCACCAGTGAAGTGGCACGTTCCCTTTTCAGAGTGGTGAAATCAAAATCTGAAGCTTTTAATACAGAAAGCTGTAGGGACCAGTAATAGAATGTATCAGAAAAAAAGGTTATTTTACAGTCGTTAACCTGTGTGGATAAGTTAGAGGATTTTTAATTAGATTCCATTTTTTTCCTAGTTAATTTTTTGTAGTAAAATATTTAGTCAAATCATTTTGATTGTGCTGAGCTACATCTGAGTTTCATGAGCATTTAATATCCTTCTGAAGCCGAAAAAATTCCTTCTGTGAAGAAGTATCCCAAAGAAAATGATTTATTTTTTGTGGAGGGTGTTCCCCAGAACCCCTTCCCAGTTCTGTCCAACAACTGGTCATCGTGTTGTCTGACTGAGAACATCCCTTTCCATCTATATAGTGTTAGATAGGACTAAGCCATTCTGGTAATCTTCTCAGTGATACTGGTACAGTACAGTGGCAAATTAGCTTAGGAGATCAGTTCAAATAAGTTTTGGTTTTGTTTTTTTCTTGTCTTTTACAAACATGAGTAGGAACCATGAGAAACATAATTTGGAGATTACAAAAATGAACAATGTAGAGTAATACTAAAAAACATACATGAAAAACTCTCCCAGTTCAGAATATAACTAAACAGTGCCTTTGTGGATGAAATTAAACTCCTTCAGTACACTACTACCAGTAAACAAACCATCCCATATACATACAATCCTTGGAAGACTTGAGTCTGCGTGTGGCTGTGACATTGTGCATAGCAATGTCTACAGAGCTCTGTATGATGTATGTTCTGAAGGTATGTATGGCTTACAACTACTAATTTTTATGGTGTGTCAAAAGGCAATTTTTATTTTTTAATTGAGAGATCTGGAGGAACAGGGAAGTTCATCTATTTATAGACATTTATTTGGAAAGGTTTTCCACCTATTTCATAGAAATTGTAATGATTTTTCTTGAGAAGTTCTCATTTTAGGACTTTCAAGATGTGAACTGTTATCTGTGCTTCTCTATTTTGAAATACATTAATAGAAAATAAAAGTTCAAATATTTCTAAAATTCTTCAGCCTTATGGCTTTACTTACGTGGTCTGATCAAGACTGAAGGAGTATCTTTCTTGTATGAGAAGAAAAAAAAAGACCTGTTAATATTAAGCTTAGAGTGAAGTGTTCAGAGTGATTTTTTTTTTTAAAGAAATGTTCTTTGTTTTTACAATAATTCTGAAAGGGATTTTGTGAGATACTGCTGCAATTATATCTGTATCCTTCTCTGGCCTATTTACCTCCCTTAAAATCATTTAACATATTTTACTGACATGATAACTGAAGAAAAGTCTTTTAAAAATCTTTATCTTTTACAACTTTTCTTGCCCCATGTCTGTGCTCTTATAGTGCCTCCTCTCTGATATTATGAACATACATACACAATGTGGAAAATCAGTGGGTCTTAAGACATATTTTTCAGTTAAACCATACTTTATTATGATCAAAATTATGACAAAATGAGCAGAAGTCTTTAGTTTTGGGGTGATTTTTTTATTTGGTTTAGAGGGGTTTTTTGTGTAAATTTTTGTTTGCCTGGGTTTTTTATCTATTCGCATTTTTTCTATAATCTCTAGTGCGCTTCTATGAGTTGTAGTATTTATTGTTTGTTTTTAATGCAAACTCCTTGGAAATATTCACGTTTCCTAATTATGGTTTGTAATAGCTAAATAATAGAAGTCTATTGATTTTACAGCTACCTCCTTCTCTGTATATGTTTGTTACAGAGACAGCTTCTCTTGGGCTGATATAATGATCTTAATTCTCTGGAGTCGATATAAAGATTTTAATTCTCAAATCAGTCCCTTGGATGGGGGTTTGTGAAAATGGCTGCCTGAATGCACTTGATGCTGCATGGTTGTGATGCCTACTGAGCAGATCTTTCTTGCCAAGCAGCTGCCTTCACCTCCAAGCCAGATGATCATAATTTAGTGAAAACTTCATACAGAAACCTCTAGACAAAGTATTGGTCTAGGGACCTAAATGCAAGCTTTAGTATTGTTGTTGCGAAATATGCAAAAAATTCTGAGAAGGAGGTAATATTCTTCACTCCTTCCATTTGCTTGCTTTTTCCTCTTATCCCCTGTACTTGTCACATAGTTCCTTATGCTGGCTCCTGGGGGATCTGTCCAGCTCAAGTAAAAATTCTGGTTAAAGTACAAGGTGGTTGGGATGGTTTGATGTGCTCTTGATGGACTAACTCTACCTTGTGCCCACGCCAAAGACTTTTATCTAGTTCCTGCACTTGCCTTGCAAACATGATGAGGGGACCATGAAGAGTCACAGTAAAGAGTTTCTCTGAAGTGCCATGGGCTTGCTGTGTGCAAGGGGAATGCTTTGTCTATTACTGAAACAGGGTTATTGTATTTGAGGGTCTCTGGGAATACCTGCTGAATGGCAGGGAGGTGATCTTGAAACCTTGCTAGTCAGTACCACATGATGTTGATATGCAGGCCTATAGGAGGTAAGATCATTCAAAATTTCAGAAGGGACTTCTGTCTGACATTCTTTGACCTCTGAAGTCTTAGGTACATCCCCTAATTATAGCTGTCTTGGTCAGTCATTGCTTTCTCAGAGTAATAAGGAAACCACACACTGAGAAGTCTATTCCAAATTCTAGATATGAGAAAGAGAATTTGTGCTTCTCTGAGCTACAGTCTTCCTGACTCTTCTTGGAGGCCACCATTGATTACAGTGGCAATGCAATGGAAGGTTGATTTTGGGGAAAAAAAATACATAAAAAATTCCCTTATAACATCTGTGGTAAGTTGTATATTATAGAATCAAGTTCTTTTGACAGTTGGTTATTTTGAATTGTCTTTTTCTTCTACAGTAGTCCTCATGGATTTCCTGAGGCCTTCAGAATGGCATGGTATTATTTGTGCATGGTGATAGAAAGGTGGCAAATATGTATAGAATATAATTTCTGATTTTAAAGACTTGGACTTCACAAAATTTGATATTTTTTTTCCTGTCAGCTTAAGCATTTCCTCATGATCTAAATCTGATAGAAAGAAAATGTAACTCTAATCTATGTAAGCTTTATGCTACCCATCCAATTACTCTGGGTGGAGTTCTCTCTATATGTATATTCTGAAGAGTCCTAAAACAAATTACTGTGTGATATTGTTTCAGATGAAATAGTTTTGTACCATTGAAGCAAAGCAAACTGTAAATTGCAAAACAAAGAATAAAACCATAATTACTGCTTTCATTTATTCATACCATATTAATGCAATATAATTATCTGCCAGGCATGATTTTATGAATACTCAACAGAAAGCCACCAAATGGTTGTTCTAATGAACACATAAAAACTAACACTTTAAAGCAGTAAATCACATTCCGTTACTTTTACAGTGACAAACGCCTTTGAACTTTATAATTGGAAATAATGTATTTTGGCATCCTGCAAAAGGCTCTTTAGAGTACTACTGTTTTTGGGAATATTTCAAAATGGACAGAAGTACCAATGGGATACCATAGGAATTGTTATGGAGATTTTTGCAATGCGCCTGTATTAGTCAGTACATTTTGTCATGTGCATTCTGGCCTCTTAAAAAAATTCTTAAGGAACTGGGATCCTAAATAAGGCTTCAGGCTTGGATTATATAGACATCATAGTAGATAGAGCTGTTTGAAAGCACAGTGAAAGCACAAAAATAATCATATTTTGAAAAGTTATTCAAGGTCAAAGTTTTTTTGGTCCTGTAAGGACTTAAAGAGCACAGTTGCCTGTCTCAGACATTGTTTTGGCCACAGAAGGACTTTGCCATGAGATAAGTGCAGAATGGAGTGACAGGATGGTACTGACCCCAGGTCTGCTGGAGGCGAGATCTGGTTAGCACATCTTGGGTAATGCATCCAGACAAAAATTCCCACTGTGGCAAACTGTGTAAAGAAGAAACTGCTCATATGCAGCGAAGGGCAATGAGGCTGGTGAAGGGACTTGAACACAAGTCCTATGAGGAGAGGCTGAGGGAGCTGGGGTTGTTTAGCCTTGAGAAGAGAAGGCTCAGGGGAGACCTCATCACTCTCTACAACTACCTGAGAGGAGGTTGTAGCCAGGTGGGGGTTGGTCTCTTCTCCCAGGCAACCAGCAGTAGGACAAGAGGGTATGGCCTTAAGCTGGGCCAGGGGAGGTTTAGGTTAGATATTAGAAAGAATTTCTTTACAGAGAGGGTAATCAGCCATTGGAATGGGCTGCCCAGGGAAGTGGTGGATTCTCCATCCCTGGAGGTTTTTAAGATGAGACTGGATGTGGTACTTAGTGCCATGGTCTAGCAACTGTGGTGGTAGTGGATCAAGGGTTGGACTTGATGATCTCAGAGGTTCTTTCCAACCCGTCTGATTCTATGATTCTATGACTGGCCAAACAAAGATCACCCCAAGTTATAGGACAGATGGTATCTGTGACCACCAACAACCACTGAAGCCCCACCCTTGAATATACCACCACAGTGGGAACTTGAAATAAGATAAAGGTGGTACTGTTGTCCAGGTGTTATCTCAGACCTAGGGAAAGGTCTAACGAAGGTCTAACAACACTGGTGGAGAAGAATATATTGCTGATAATGGACATAAAGAATGAAGAATTTACAGGCCACAAGTAAAGCCAACTCAGCGACCGTGCTGAAATCAGCTCTGACTGGGTAAAAGGTCATTCTGGCAGGGGCACATGGCGACCACCATGGCCTACAGACCCAAGAAACCCACATACTCAAAAAAAGAGAAAAGACTGAGCACGGAACTAATTGGTATTTGAATCCAGGGAATCATTTAACCAATAGAATAAGAGAACTCTGTAGCCAATGAGTATTAATTCCTTTGTTTGCTAAGATGTATAAATAGTGAAAAGTTTTGAACAACTGGGAGACCCCCATCACTAAGAAGCCCAGGGTGAAGAAGGACCAATGGGAGCTGGAATCCAGTGCTGCCGGATCCATGAGTGGTAACTATCTTCTGTTTGATCTCTCTGTCTCTCTCTCTTTCTCTTTCTCTCCTTTTTTCCTATTTCTTGCTATCTCTCTACATTTATTGTTAAATGAAAACTGTACTGTTGACTTTGGCATATGATCTTGTTTGCACCTTAATTTGTACAGAGGCATCCCTAATTAATTGTATTGTAACAGGTCCTCTTCAACATGTTATATCTTTTATTAAAAAGGATCAAAATTCTTTTCATGTTGTGTGTTTAGTCTTGTTTACATTATTTTATAATCTTTTACATGACTTTAAGTGCTGGAAGGGGGTGAGAAAATAGCACAAGAGTTGAGTCTCTCTAGACATTTAATCAAGGAGAGACTATGTATAAAGGGTTGGTTTCCTATTTTAAAAAACCCAAACACTCACCAAGTCCCCTGGAAAAAAAAAGGAAAAAAAGCTATCTTGACATTCCTAAGATAACAAATTATGAAATATTATTTTTGGAAATATTTTATTAATTGTTACCACCTTTAAATAGCCCTAAAAAAACTTTTAAAGTATGCAATATGGAATTAAGCCACAATCCTAACTGGCAGAGCTAATTTTAAAGAGTGTACAGAATGAAGAAGAAATCAATCAAAACAAATTTGTGAAGTTTAAGGCATACATATCTTCCTTCTCTGGAAGTTCCTTTTTTTACCCTATCAAAAGTGATGTGCAAACTCTTAGTATATGGTATACTATAGCAGTGGCCTGATCTAGGAGAGGGAAACCACATTATATTTAACCTATTTCTTCTGCAGAATTGATGGTTAAAAGACAATTTATTAGTCTGAAAATTCGGGATTTTTTTTTAATGTTCTTTCTCCTCATCCTTTAAGGAAAGTTCTATACTCAAAACAACCTTGATTCTGAATTATTTCTGAATTGCATAGGAGTTTTCTGGGACAAGAAATTATATAAAAAATCACAATGTTTGTGTGCTGGGTTGATGGTGATTGGACTGTGACATCCTGTACTGTAGCTCTGCATTGTTGCGTCAAAGCCAAAGATGGAAGGAAATCACTTATGTTGAAGAAATTATATTCCATTGCTGTTTTCCAAGTTTTCAGTCTAAACTACAAGGGGAAAAAATATTGACACTCAAACTTTCATTGGAAGCAAATGTTTGCAATCTTGTGTTTTTCCTGTAATCAAATATGCTAACCAATGTTAATAATTTAGCACCTTATGAAACCTCCCCCACCCCAAGCCTATGGTGGAATCTATTCTTTAAAGATCACATGCCAAAAATGCACAACACGGTGCAAAACAATGTGGTTAACTGTCTCTGTAAAAGAACAGAAATTATCTTCTGTAAAACAGCTTTAATATAAGCTAAAGCCATTTTCTGTTAGACAGCTGCCATGCACTTGAAGGGTCAGGAAGCTCATTTTCCTCAAGTCTCAGCCTATAACACTGGTGCGAGTGTAACATACCTTAGTAAACATCCACAATAATTTTTGCATAAATGTAGAGCGACACAAGAATTGAGATGCAATTATTTAGCATTTTTGGGGAAAGGAGATGGTTTATTTGATATGTCAAGGACTGACTCCCTCAAGGGAGAGAAACCACTTGCTGAAATATGTTGGTGCAATAGCAGCATTAAATAGATTGTTGTTACAGCCATCATGTGTGCAATTTTTTCAAAATCTTGTTTTATTTCTGATCAACACTTTTAGGAGTCATTTGGTTAGATTATGGCAAAGATTCATAATTAGCAAAAACCCCCTCAAAACCATTTAATTAGTGGAATAGATTAGTCATTGTTATGAATTTAGTATGCCTAGAGTTAAGGAGTTAACCTGAAAATGTACTTTTCCAAGGTCTATGGTGTTAACCTTTATCAGTACAGTACCTTTTTTACTATGAACTATACTTATATACTATATACTTACTTAAAGAGTCCAAAAAAAAAACTTTTTTTTTTTTTTATTAATATTAGCCTCTCTTGAGTTTTCCCTTTTTTGTGTTAAATGGTTAGTTCAAATGCTAGAAACTGCTGAAAACCATTTAGCAATGTGCAGTGGCTGTTTGAAGAAGATCCTTCAAAACAGCAAAGACTTGCAGGACAGAGATCTTGATTCCCCAGGCCAGTGGGGAAGATATTTGGATAAAATTTTTATGTTTCAGACTGAGGTCAAAATAGATTTTTGCTGTGTTACCAATAGATTTGTTTGAATTTATATCTGTACTCCAAATCTGACTATCATTAATCAGAACTCCCCAGTGTCAGTTTGGTTGGAAGGTGGCAGAATCTGGTTGTGAGGCTGTGGAAGACAGGAATGAAGATCTTGACCCAATGGTTGGTATTTTCAACAGAGCACAGGGGACCTGTGTGTGCTCCAGTGGTGCAGTGATGCATGTGCTACACCCTGCCCTATTTCAAGAGCAACGAGTAGGCAGGATCCTGCTCTTATTTCCAGGTGCTTTGTGCCAAGAATGACAATCTTGAAAAATGCTTGGTGTTATGGCAAGCATGACAATACACTTGTTTTCTTGGGAACTCTTACATCTCTTGTCCCCTGTAATAAATTTGAAGGAGATCAATTTACTCTCTGCTTTTTTTGCTCTTGTTTTTTGACTTACAGTTGGGAATATGCTTAATTTTGACACATTGTAGTAGTTTATCATTTGTCTCTGTAGTATTTCTCAGCTCTAGGCATATCTACTGTTCTATCCAAAGATATGTAAATTTCCTATTGTGCTGTTTTGAACCAATTTACAGTTGCAGTGAAAAAAACCTTTGGTCTTTCACAGAACTCATTCAGAAAATTTATTGGAAAATTTTCTTATTTTCTATATTCTTAACCAAGTTTGCAATACAACTTCTGATTCTCTCACCTGTCAGTTGGTAAAGGAAAAACTATTTTCGTAAATTATATTTTTCTGTGGACTGCACTGTTCTTGATTATTCAAAATGACTTTGTTTTAGCAGTCTTTATTTGAAGTTTGAAGTCTTTATTTTATTCTTTCTGTAAGATAGGCCTAAGACATTCCTTTCTTGCTTCCAGAAGAAATCACATAGATATGAAATATTACATGGCTTTGAATTTTTTTTCTCCTATTCATGCTATTTTTATTTCTTGAACTTTCTCGGAACTTTCTTTCTCTCCTCTGTGACTATAGGGATTACACCATGCTGAAATGTTGCTGCGCTGTCTGAGTGCACTTCCTTCCTAACCTCGCTTCTCTATCCAAGATTTAAAAATTTAGATTTTCTTCCAGCTTCATCTGCTGAAATCAGAAGTTTCTCCATTAATGGTATTGAAGAAACAACTCTCACTGAACTGACTGATGGTATAATAACTCTGTTAGACTTGTGTATTTTTTATAATTGAAATTAAATAATTTGCTGCTTTGTTTTTAATTCTGAATTAGTTGAAATTTCTCACAGGCTTTGAATTGTCAGAAGTGCTCAGAACAGAACTAGTTTTTAATTGGCTCAAGAGCTGAGGCACAATGTTAGGAAGGAGTAAAACTTTATTTCATACAGTAAAAAGTTAATGTTCTTAAAAATCTCTTTACGAAAAACTTAAAGTTATTCCACCGATAAAGATTACTATATTGAGTGGGAAAAAAATGATCAGATCATATTTGACATTTTAAAAAATATAAAGATTGTACTGGCAGCTCATTAACTGTCTGATTTAAACACTACCCACCCCATTCCTGCTTTACTCCCTCTTTAATCCCCTGTGGAACAATGTCTGTAACCACAGATGAAGTGTGTAAACTAAACTTTGGTTAACACCTTTTTCTTCTTGGAAATAGGTTAACACAGTTCAGTAACTTGCAAGCTATGATAATATACATATTGTATTTCTGGTTCTATTGATATGTTTCTTGTTCATAGATTGACACCCTCTTTCTTGAAGCTGTCATTACTGCATTCAATTGGCTAAGTGGGTTATGGAATAAAACCCTGTAAGATCAACTTTATTTCTGTGATCAAGCAGAATGTTTAAAAACCCTATTCATAAATGCTGCAAAATGTTGTGGAGTTTATTCCTGTAAAAATTGACCAAGCTAATCAAAATCAGGTGTGTTTGAATTGTTATTCTAGTTAATGCAGAGGCCAGAGATATTGAAGTATTGGCACCAGTACTAGATGCATTACATTGTCTACAAATACAGTGGGTTTGACTCTTTTTCTACAAGTTTAGGAATCCTGTCACTTGAGATATCATGGAAGCTGGTTTCTAAGAACCTAAATAATTCTCTGACTCGGTGTTAACCTAGCCCTCTGCCCACACCCTTCTTTTTCAACAGTTTAAGAACTTGCATTTCAAAATTCTCTTCAGACCAACTGTTTTGAAAGTTTAGCACTGTGGAGGTCAACTGAACCTCATTTTCCAGAGGCAGAAATATTAGCTTTGAAAAGAAAAACAGCAAGTTCTAGTTAGCACCAGTTTCAAGGCCACATGCAAGTTCTTATAATTTATTGACCTGTAAAAGCTGCTTCAGCCATTTAGTTTAAGTACCTCCAATAGAATGTTATGTGTTTGGCTTGTCCAGTTATTCAAGTGGCCATGCTGTAGAAACATATTGTTCTGAGTATGGTTCCTCTGTATATTATCTTCTTCCTTCAGGGAAGCGGTAGTAATAGCAAGGACTAGCTTGATTATACAAAAGGGTGTTTTTGCCTATTCTGTGATTCCCTTTCTTTTGTGTCATGTTGCATATGGCAAGGTATAGGAAAACGTGCAATACAGAATGTATCAGGTTCCTGATGCCTCCTGCTCTACAGGTGGGATGAACTGGGATCATATTCCATCATCTCTTGAAATGTTTTTCCATGTACTAATTGCTTACCCAAACACTTATACATTTTTTTTCCTTGACCATTCATGTGCTCTTAACTGTGGGATGGTTTTTTTGGATTTTTTTTTTTTTTGGTACCTTTGCTGATTCTGTATCCTGAAGAGTAGACTGGGTTGAAGCTGGAAGTAGGTAGTATTCTCTTTGCTGCACAGTACTGTGTATTCCAGCCTGTGTATGGAATTGTAAGACAGTAATCTGCATACTAAAGGAAGGCACCATTAATTATGCAGCTATTGCACTGTGATGAGTGGATAATTCTAGGTTTCAGTGGCCTTGAATCATTATAAGGGTTATGTTTTCCAATGTATTAACTTTTTTTCACTGATCTTGAGAGTGTTAGACACAAGCAAGCACCTGAAGCTGACAGAATTAACCACAAGGATCCTATTGCTTTGCCTATTTTCTTTTGATTCTTATGAATATGCTTACCATTATCTTTGCTTGGAGTTTGCTGTTGCTTAAGCTTTTGTCTCTTCCTTACTCCTATCATGACCTTGTAAATGGTAACCTTCAGGATTTTGTTCTGTTACAGATTTCAGTGGTGAAAAAGTCCCAATGTTAGAACTGGAAACATCAGAAAATATAAAATAGACTGAGGCAGTTCTGCAGCACAACGTATGAGAATATGTTTTATAGTCTTCTATAGGAGAATGTCTGGCACTCTGTTTATCTGACAGAAACAATTTATTTCTTCAGAGAATATTATTTATTATTTTTTTTAATTGATAAAGAAGGGAGGTACTGTGTCCTTATTTGAAATCTACTTCTGGGATAGGCTGTAAGCCGTAGTCCCACCTTTCTGCAGTAGATCTGGAAGACCTGCAGCTTAGGCATCGCTCCCACCTTGGCCAAGAGCACAGACAGGATTGAGGTCCGAAACAGCTCCCAGTTCTGTCCGGGTGTGGGTTATCCCTGCCTGACAACGCTCCTGCGGTCACTAGATGGCAGTCTGTCCTCCGGGATACACAGGGCCATCGGACCTGCATCCCTTCTCGAAGATTAATACGATTTGGATCAGTTCAGTCGGTATTAAATCACTTATAGTGTTGATGAAACAAAAATTTACATCAGAGATGAAATGCGTTGCTCACACTGAAGCCTGAGTTCTGTCGCTGTGGAGCACTTGGTGTTCAGCCGTGCTGCTGGTTCTCTCTTGTCCACTGCCCCCATTCTAATATTCAGTTTATTTGAGGTAGTTTTGTTTTGATGTTTTTGTTTTGGGCTGTTTTTTTGTTTGTTTGTTTTTGGGGTTTTTTTTTGGTAAGGGGAGTAACAGAGTGGGGAAAGGAAGTTGAAGGTAAAGTTGTGAATAAATCTGAAGTCTTCCTTGTGTCTTCATAGATTATTAAAGCAAAAAGGATAGGGTTTACCAGTTTACTTCCAAAAGTGTTGCACTTCACTTGTAATGATAATTTCCAGGGAAACTTCTAAGTATTTCGCTTCAATACTTAGGTATAACTCAATTTATTTTTTTCATAGAAAACCAATAATTTAAAAATGCTAAATCTCTTTGCAAAAAGAAGACATTTACAGTTCTGCATTAACTACTTCATTAATCACTTTCAAATTTCAGAATTTTTTATTTTATAAAAGGACCTTTTTAAAAAAAAAACACTTCATTTTTAATTTTTTTCTCTTCTGTAAAAACTGGTTGTAAAAGATATTAAAATACTTATTTAATACTTCTCTTTTAGCAGCATGCTACCAAAAGAGCTTGAAATATGTTTAATTATATAAGGAATGTTTTCAGAACAAACGAAAAATTTACATATACTGCTTGAAGACTATTAAGGTGTAGAATATTTAGAATAGCAGGTATTGCATGGTTTTTTTTATTATTTCCTTGAAAAATGCTTAAGAGTAATTTTTAGAAATTTAACAATCAAACAGATATCTGATGCATCCTACCTCATTTAGTCATTCATTGCATGGTGGATTTTTTTCTCAACAGCATGTCAATATTGCATCGATATCATCATTAGGAATTTTAACAATCAAATGGATTTGCAGTGTATGCTTATCACGATTAGCAAGCATGTGCTGCATATTTCTATTAACAGCACATCAATATCATCATTAGAAAATCAGCAATCAAATAGATCTGTAGAGCAAGCATATGCTGAGCATCATAATATTTAGAATCCAAAAAGACTTCGTTTGACATAAGTCTATTTCTGCTTCAGTTTATTTTTGCTTCTTATCAGAATGGCTATCTTGATGCTGTCTCCGACTATAAAACCTCTAAAATAGTGTTTCTGTAAACATAGTATGATTTAAACCTTTACTACAAACTCCAGTAATAGGGTATTAGGATTCACAAAGGTATTATAAAAGTGTTTATGAAAGACTTATAGTATACTATGCCTTTCACATTGCAAAAAAAGCTTTGATTTTCAAGGGTAACCTTAGTACTGCATACATGCAGCTATTTATCACTTGTCCTGCTTCCCTTTAACTGTGTAAAAGACTTTAATATGCTTTCTCTGCACATATGATTAAGTTGTGGTTCAAAGTCTACTATTTAGGAAAAACCCATATAACCAACAAGACCCAAAAGTTATTTCTCATGTATTTTTTTAGATTTATATAAAGAGTGCAACTAGTATTAGCATTCTAACATGACGAAAATGCAGTAGCAATAGGCTCCAATTTCGTGCCATATATTTGAGAATTAATGGTATGCCCCTATGTCTGTAAGATGGGAAACAATTAACTGTTGTCCCACACACATATGTGTATTCCCTCTTTTGATGCTAATCAGGTGCAGTGACACATTGATTAAAGAGAAATATTGTACTTAGTAAATTTAGTTTTGGATGTCCAAGATGTGCACAAATTTTGTCTGAGAAACCAATTGAACCAATTAAATTCAGAAAGAAATTTTTTTTCTATTAGTTTATAAAAATGTTAATTGTAAACTTAATGGAGAGACATGATGCAAGTTGCTTTTGTGACTTTTGTAAATAACAGTTATTGCAGAGTAGAATTTTGGCCTTCTGTCCTTATTACCTTTGAAATACCCATTTATTTTTAACCTTGCTTTAAGTACAATAACATAATAAGGACTCGCAGAGTCCTACTTTAAAGAACCATTTGTTTGGGCAGTAAAAATATAGCCTCTCAACATCCTTAACCAATTATCCCTCTTTGTTTATGCTGTTTATGGCTTGTAGGGTAATGGCTCCAGCAGAGCTAATAGTTAGCACTGGACTGGACATCATTGCAGGAGGAAGATTCACTTCTCATGGAGATGACTACTGCAGTCTCCCCAGACTGCGTGAGGTCTCTGCTAGGGTCATGCTCCTGACATTTTGCAGCAGGTGAGGACAAGGACATAGCACATACTGTTTAAAGACGGATAGTTTAACCTTGCCTAACATTTCACCTTGGCTACTGTTGTTTTTCATAGCTCCCTTTTCAGAGCTGATATAGTAGCTTTATGGGTGTGGAAGCATGATTTTTATCTTGGCATTGGTTTAAGGATAATCAGGTCATCTGCAGAAAGAAGTCTGAACTCTGACTCTCCTCGTTTAAAACCAATGATCTCTCCAGCCTATCTGCCTTGACTGTGTACTTCAGCAATTTGATGATGTTGATTTATGTGAAAATGAGTATTATACTTTTCTTTATTTCGTGTCCACTCTTTACTGCATTAAAAAAGTTACTATGCTGTAGTCATGGTAATTGTATGTCCTGGACTTGCTTCAGATGCATCTGTGCCTCATGGGAATCAGTCACATGGCAGCTATACAGATTTTTTTTTATTTTTGTTTTATGTCATCAAATTGTGTCCTCTCTGCCTATATCCAATGCAGGGGTCATGAATTTTAGGTTCACTAATAGCATAAAACAAGTCTAAATAAAGAAAAAGCCTTCTGGAGGCTTGCATGGATAGTGCAAGCACAAACAGAAACTGCTGATTACTAAGCTTTCCTGTCAGGTAGTTATGCTCAGCTGATGCAATAATAATTTGCACAGAACAATAAACTGTATTGCTGTATATAATATTCTTTTTTCTAATGTCTCATTATCCCAGGATGATAAGGAGATGATTAGAATATAAGTGTATTAAAACATAATTGCTTTTCTATTCAAACAAAAGCATGCAAGTGTACACATCGTGACAAATGCCTAATGAATAGGAGTGGAGCTTTTTTGTTTTGTTTCAGTTTATGGCAATGCCTACCATAACTGCCTGTTTAAGATCTTAATTGCTTTTAATTTGAACAGTTACCTGATAGGTGCTTTTCTTGGAGAATCATACAGAAGACTATGCTGCTTCACTGCAAAGCTGGGCTGTTTACAAACATGGACTGTCAACTTCTATGATTCAAGTTGAACAACTATAAGAATATTAATTGTGCATAGCTATTGCTACTGTACAGTAAGTAATAGTATAAATACTGTCCCAATGTGTTTTTTTATCTGTGGTAGATAAAATGCACTAAAAACCTTTGGGGAAAAAAAAAGTTAATTTTTAAGATAATATATATATATTTATATATAAATATTTATTATATGTAAAAAATTGACCTCCCAGAGATGTACTATCACCAGACTTGAATAAGAAATGTGTGAGTGCTAAAGCCAACCTTATGAAAGCATATATGTTCAGTTCTCATAATCACTGGTAAAATCCTAAACTTATGTTGCACTGGCTGATTATTCTCCCCAGATCACACTGGTCCTAGGTAGTCAGTTCCAGAAATACATTTGAATATGAAAGATACCAAGGCAAATTTCCTTCCACTTGCAGGTTCATAGTGTACTTTTTCTTTTGATGACCAATGTTACTGGGCTGTAATTTTGGACTCTTCACTATCATCCGCTCAACCAGAACCACCATAGTATGTGGTATCTTTAAATAATTAAACTTTGTCTCTATCCCTGACCTATTACTCAAACCACTGGAATCCTTTCCAAACGCCTGGGGCAGTGGTTGTGGAAATACTGCCTGTGCATTATAGCAACTGGTGAACTAAGTGTGAACCATCCTCTGTATTTTTTTAGTAGGAAAATTCAGTCTTCATTAGCTATGTCTCATTACTTATTTGTCCAGGGCCATCATCATGACATCAGCGACAGAGATTGTGGTTAAACTGTCTTGAGAGCTAAATCAAAAGATCTCATCTTTTCTGTTCTCTAGAAGACCTGATGGACCATGCTATAGACAAGAAAGACAAATAGGTACATAATCAACTGCAACAAGATGGGGTGCTGTGCAGGCATCAGGCAGTGGATGGTTGTGCCTCAGCATCCCCTGTAGTGTGAGGAATTTCTATACTTGCAAGGCTCAGACCAAGCATGCCGTCTCTTACAAAGTGTTATCATGAGATATATTTGAGTATACTTCCTGCTTAAACCTAGTGGAAAATCAGATTTCCTTTACTAAAACTAAATGTAATGACATATCATTTGTGTAGAGCAGTCAAAAACCTGGCACTTTATTTTTTATGTGGCTTTAAATGTTTGCAAAAGTTGTATTTTTTTATTGCTTAATTAAAGTTTTATTTTATGAAAGCCATGATATAGTTTCTGAGGGTAGTGGATGCTCTTTTCAAACAGTCAGTACCTCTTTACTAGTTTCCCTGCAAGCAGATGAGTGAGTAGATATTTGATGTATGTGGTGGCCAGATATGCTGCTTGGCATGATGTGGTTCTGCAGGACAGAAGTACAAGATGCTTATGCGTATTGTCCTTCACTCTGGTTCCTCTGAAACAGTGCTTGGACTTCTACTTTCTTCTCTTTGCTTGTCATCTTGATATCAAGTCAACATCTGGAAAAAATATGGTTCAGAGGTCCATCTTGCTCATATCTATGAGGTATCTAAAACATTTTCAAACCTTTAAACAAAAGTTTTTGGTGGGTGTCTCAAAAGTAGGCGAATTTTTCCTTAATGCAGTCTAGGTTTCTGGTATGTTATTTACCAGGGTACGAGGAGTGGTTGAAGTCCCCCATAACTTTGGTTTTCATTGCACCTCCACCAGTATGGATGTATCAGGATAAAAGAATGTCTTGCAGGACACACTTTCTCAGAGATATCCTTTCTTTTTTCCCATCACTCCTCTACCTGAAAATGAGACTGGGAGAGATTTTAAGGGCAAGTGCTGTCTCATTCCAGGTTTCTTCCTGTTCCTTTGAATCCATGTTCCACCTCTCCTATATTCACTATTCGTATCCATATTCAGTATGAAACAGAATTCCTCCTGGGTAATGTAATCTAGAGTTGCAATATTACAGTTTACATATCAGTCTAGTGCCTCTTTACCTGCTGGATTATTTGCTCCTGGGACACAGTCCCAGCTCACTGGCTTTCTGCTTTCACAGGTTCCCCAGCCAAGAGCTACAGTGCAGTCTCAGAAGCGTCTGTTTTGTGGTTATGGAAGTGCTACTATTCTGCATATGCTTGGCCTGAAATTTTTCATATTGTGATGTTGCTGGACACTGGAACAGGCTCCCTGGGGAAGTAGTCACAGGCACCAAACCTGGCAGAGTTCAAGAAGCGTTTGGACAATACTTTCAGGCACATGGTGTAACACCGGGGATGGTCCTGTGCAGGGTCAGGAGTTGGACTCAATGATCTTTGTGGGTCCCTTCCAGCTCAGCATATTATGACTCCTCTTGTGCATCCCTGCCATGGTGGTAAGCAAGAGGTTACACAAATGTAGGGGAACCTCACCTACCAAGCACTTGAGAGGAATTTGTGGTCCAGTCCAGCATCTATCCCCACGCTGGTAGAGTGGCTGAAAAGTGATAGTAGAAAGGTACTCTATGGTCCAAAATGGAGCCACGATCAGAAACTAAGATTATTGGATGGAACAAAAGGGCATGTTCGAGCTTGAACCAAAGGTCATGCAATTACCAGAACCTTTTACAGAGATCTCCCAGTGCATTAAAGTGGTAACACAGAACATGCCACTTGAAAAAATTGTTTCCTGCCATTAAAGATTCCCTCTAAATGCCCAGTGATCTGAAATCTGTTCTTGGGACTTCTGCATCTTCTCAACTGAGATGAACAATTCTCAAAGTATTATTCTTTAAGCTTAGTTTCTGCTTGTTGATGGTTTTTAAAATTTTTTTACTTTATTGGGGGAAAGGTGTTTTGTTTTTTTTCATTTGTTCATTTTTTTTTCTCTGATCATGTAATTACTTTTTTCCCTCAGGGAGGTTGTTCTTAAAAATTTCACGTTCCTCAAGAAAAATGGGGCTAACATAAGGTCTGCAGTATAGACACAGCCCTGATGGACATTACCTTACTGAGGTAGATGTAAGTTAGTTGGATGGTTTCTGTTTAAACTGTGACAAATAATAACACATAGGCCTCTATGCCCTAATGTTAGGGCAGGTTCTGCCAGTTGCACTGTATTTTCTGGTAGCAAGTTAACTACAATAGAATTCTATGATAATAAAGCTTGCCCATATCTTGCTACACTTCTTGACTGACTGCACTATGAAGAAACACAAACTTGTGGCTGGAATATGAACTATATTTTAATGAGTTACTTGGAACAGTGTTATGTTACTTAATGTGTTCCTCAAACATGAAGAAATCTCTTACTCAGTGTGAGATTGGACAGAAAGAATGAGAAGTTGTTATCAACCAGGGAGGTAAATGGTAACACACATGATGCTTTTATAGATGCCAAAGTTTCAAAAGGTTATCCAATTTTTTTTCAGTTGTGCATTTTATGTAATACAAAATTTTTGATCCTGTGTACATTATCAAGGTTTTGCTGAAATTTGACCCAGATACTTATTTTTAACATTGTTTTGTGGTTTGTTTGCTTTGCTTGATATTTATATAAACCTCTGCTTTGCAATGAGTTCCCAAATGTCGCAGGACACAGTATTAGTTCATTTTTTTTATTTGAATAGCATTTACATAAAAAAGAAATTCGGTACATTCAATGTCTACAGTCATATTTAATATCCGGGGATGAAATTCTCACAAACTGATTCATTTCATTTCCAACCGCTTTTAAAAAAAATGTAACACTTTTTCCTTTCAATTAATACACTCCATTAGATACCTACTTTATTATCAAACTGCTAGAAAATGTATTGTAGTCTGAGATTACAGACTGAAGGAAATCATCTTCTGGAAACAGTCTTCTGGAAAATCTGAATGTAACTGCATTAATTTTTCCCATTGCTATATCCCATGTCCATATTGACAGTTGTTAGAGAAGTATTCTTTGAATGTAGAGAGCATGAAAAGAAGGAAAACATTCTTAGTAATTTGAACTCATTCATACCCTGTAGTCTTCTACTCCTCTTTAGCCTTTTATAAGGGCTTTGCTTAGATCATTTGTTCATATGCAGAAGAGGAATGGGCGTGTGAACAGATATTATCAAGAGATCATCTGAACTGGCAGCAGAGAGTGGGTTGCAGTTAGGTGGTGATGTGTTCCTATTTTTCATGCATAGTTCTGTTTGCAACCTTTGTTTTCACATTAGGCTGTACACTTGGAGAAGGTTTTGTTCCTTTACCAGCTCTATTTTTCCTGCGGGATTTTTTTCCTGTTTTTCTATCATTGCAGACTTTTCCTTTTTAACCATTGCCGTAAAACAGCCAGTGGGAGGAGCGAACTTTATATTGTTCAATAGGTCTGTAGGTCTGTATTTGGGACCTTTTTAACTCAATACTTGAAATCAGTGTTTTGAAGTGCAGAATAATGTGAGCTAGAAAGGACCCACAAGGATCATCAAGTCCAACTCTTAAGCAAATAGCCCATACTGGGATAGAACCTGCAATCTTGGCATTATTAGCACCATGCTCTAAACAACTGAGCTAGTCTCAGGCTACGATGCTCTCTTTTCGGTGGTTATGAGTACATTTAATATCCAGCTTGCCTCTTAGATTTGGGTTCCATTGAAATGTTCCCAGTTCACAGAGTTTTTTTCTTCTTTTCAGATTAATTTTCTCACTTGAGTGTTGCATTCTTCAAAGGCAAAGCAAGTTGTCTGCTTATTGTGTTTGCAGATTTTCTACAGATCCACAAGTGTTGTATATTATAGGATTTTCACATCTCTCCCCCCCCCCCCATATAAATGGTTAATCATTGCTTATATCTGGAAAGTGAATTCAGTGAGGGCATAGCAAATAGCAGTTCAACCTATGCCGCGTAGATCTTGAATCTACAGCTGCTGGCCTATTTGTGTCCTGTCTTCCCCGTGGATGTTTGTTCAGTTGTGATTCACAAGCACGGGTTTTACTTTCTTGCTGGGTGGTACCACTTCATAAATATTTCTATGTCTTGCCTATGGTCCCAGCACACTGGATTTCCAATATTTTGAAAGTGCTTGCTGAGAAGTCACTTGGCATGTTATCAAATGGCCACAGCCCAGCAATAAGCTATAGGTGGAATTTTAATATGAAGTTGGCAGGTCTCACGTCTCAATCCTGGCATTTATTTTTTCCCTAGCTAGTTTATTTCTTTAATAGAAAAAAACCCAAGAAAGTATTTGCAGAATTGAATTGGCAATTTCATATCGAGGAGCAATAATTGTTGCTTTTGAAATTCTGAAAGAAACAATTCTGTACAGAATTTTTTCCAATTTAATTTTCAGGTTAAACTTTATGGGGAAATTAGATGCTGTTCACAATACGGCTGATTTACAGAAGCTACCATTGCCCTTTTAGCTTGTAAGTTAAAGCATTCACTTTCTATGAGGCAGACAACACTGAAAACAAGGACTTGGGTGAAATAACTTCCCTTTCCAGGAGTGGACTTCACCTTCCCTGGCCAAGAATTAATCTGGTTCTACTCATCCCAGTACTGTAAAGGTACTGTAAAATAATGACCTCCTAATTTTCTAATCTGAAGCTCTTATTTTTATATAAATTCTCCCCTAATCTTTGACAACAGATTGTTAGAGTAACCGAGTGAAGGTGATTGTGAAGCCTGGTGGTGTGGGTGCTCACTTGCCAGGAAGGTCACCTGGTTTCCAGTCTTGTTTCTAGACAGAACCTAGTTTAATTAGACTAGCAACGTATTAGTGCTGCCTACTTGCATGATTATGTTATATCAGGCCCAAAATGCTTTTACAAGTTGAAACACAGGTAATATAAAAAAAAATTTTCAAAATGAAAGGCTGCCTAAAATATATACCTTCTGTAGTCAGAGATCATGCTAGCAGCATTTGTTTCCTGCTGTTTCGAAGGTCATCTTTTTAACAGCATGAATATAGTTTTCAGACATACGCAACTAATTTATGACAGACATTAAGAGCTTAGAAAGGCAAGACAGAGATACAGAAAGAAACAAAGTAGAAAATGTAGTTATCTTTGTCACTAAATAGCATACAATTAAGAAAGACAGTAGCATACTGCATGTAAATAAGTGTTTGTCTTCCAGGAGATGTGAAACTTCGTCTCTTGTATGCTTAACAGGCTGTGCACCCAAATTGACTGTAGTTGATTCCTGAGCTAATTCACATCAAATGGGTGCTTGTAAAGTGTTTAATTCTTTTCTGAAGGTGAATATGTAACCTCTGATATACTGCAAAATGTACTGAATTGTCATATCTGCAGGAGGATGTATTTTTTAGAGTTATTTTTGCTTCTAAAAAAGTTTATTACTTCAGCTGAAATAATTGCAAGGAAAAAACCTTCCAAAACACCCCCCACATCCCCCCAAAAAAACACCCCACCCACCTAAACTTTTTTCATCCTCCTTAGCACTCAAGACCTTACAGAGATAACTGACTCAAAAAAGTTTGGATTAAAATCTTCATAATATGATTATTTTGATTTAGAATCAAAACAAAAAAATAAGCTGTCCTTTTCTGCTTGTTTTCCACTCACATGGAGACACACAGGTCATGCAACAGCTTTGAGTCCGTTGTTCCAGAATAAGGAAACAGATCTTGGTGATGTAATGAGACTACTTGGGAAAAACTGACCTTCCATTTGGTCCTGCAGAGTGTTTGGATTGTATGTGAATGCATTTGGTTTCCTTATGTAAATTCACCTTCACTGTTTATAACTGTAGAGAAGGAAGGAGACAAGCATCTAGCTTACATACTGCCACCATGTTTTTTTTTCTTGTATACATCAAAATGCATGTGAGCTGGTCAATGACACAATTGTATATTACTAAAATTAACATTTTGTGTTAATGGTATCTTGTTACCCTGACTACCCATGATTCTATTTTTGAATAGTTTTGGATCTGAATTACTTTTACTGTGTGAAACCCGGGAAGTTTCTCTTGGGAGGAGCAGTGAAAGCAGCTGTTTAACACTTTTTAGAGACTTGGAAGTAAAAATTATCTTCAGGGTAGGACGGAAAGGTCACTGTATGAGAAGGAAAGTAATTTTGGGGAGCCACAGAATAGCTGAAGTGGGAATTGACCTCTGAAGAGTGTTTAGTGCAACATCCCCTGCTGAAAGTAGGGCCAACTACTATAGATTGCTTGACTGTATTCAGCTGGCTTTTCAATATATCCAAGGGTGGACACTCCACAACCTCTCTGGCAGATGGGTTCTAGTGCTTGATTACTCTCAGTAAGATTACTGTAGGGTTTTTTTCCCCTTGTACGTTCACTGGGTATCGCTGAGGAGAGTCTATTTCTATCTTTCTCTAACTAGGCACTAGGTTTAGCTGAGCTTAAGATATTTCATGAATATCTACTGAACAGACTCATAGAAAGAGAATAATTTGACCTGAGTTTAGTAGGGAACCTAGTAAAACTTGGGTTTAGTCAGCTCAAGAGTGGTCATCAGAACTGAGAATTTTATCTATATCTCTTTTGCTCTGCTAATGCTGGTCTTCAAGGGGCAATGATATTACATTAAAGTCATGATGATGTTAATGAGATCTGAATATTGCTAATTTCTGAATGTACTAGTGCTGTTAGGAAGACTTGCCAAACAGTGAGACGGCACATTTTTGCTTACTGAAGGTGGCTGATAAGTAAAATTCCTAGCAGAGTTGGCAGTGAGGGATTTCTTAAAGAAATTGTTAAAAGGAATTTTGGAAAATTCCAGTTGTATTTGCTTTTTTTAAAAAAAGAAATAATTGTCTGCAGTACTGCACTTTTTGGTTTTGTTTAGTATCAAAAGTATTCATTGTCATTTTAGGCTTTATATAGTTTCTGAATTCCCTTAGTTGTTTTAAAGTTTCTGATGTGTTTCTAGTAGCAGCAGCTATTTGGGTGTATAAAGAACAGACTAGACTGAATCTTGTTCTCAGAAATATATTTTTCTTCCTTTTTATTCCACTGTAGTTCCTGGTAACAGCGTTCTCTTAGGACTAGGCTGTTCAGTAATACATCTGATTTTATGATATTAATATGCTTTACAAATTTTCAGTATCTGATATTAAAGGAAATCTTAATCTGCGGAATAAGTGATATGTTGATAACATTTTGCTGTTTATTGGTATAGTAGATATCAGTCTGCTTCCATTTAGGAAAAAGAAAATAGCTTGTTTTGATGTGAAAACTGCTTTATATGACATGGTAAGGACTCATATCTTAACTCTGTGTGGGTTACTAGTTATAAGAGGACTGAAACATTGCCTTGGAAGTAAGTAAATATGTTACAAGGAAGTTGTCTAACAGATGGAGTTTTCGGGCAGGATCCTCAATTGCTGTACATAGTTTTGGATAACAACCATTTAATACAGATGAGAGTGAAAACCAGACTAAGAATTGATTTATATATGTATTTAAATGCGATAGTATGAGATTAGGAAAAAAATAAACTTGTGTGGCTTATATTTGGTTTCAAAATGCTTACGATCTTGTGTTTTACACTCTTATGCAGAGTTGGAATGCATTTTAGATGTCTCAGGTTTAAGTAAGTCTGTCAGAGTTTCTATTTCATTGCTATTGATATTTGGAGGCATGCTTGATCTCTTTTTTCAGGGTCCCTAGATATTGTTTATTAAAATCAACATGCCAGCAACCACAGGCATATGGTCACTGTGGAAAAATGACAGAAATCAGCTATGAACTTCACTCTCCTGTCTTTCCTACACGAAAGCACAATGAACAGAACCAAAGTACAGTGCTTTGCACTATTTGTGTGCTGGTGTTACATGATGCAGACAGATATAAGAGCATGTAGACAGTATTAGACATTGTTACAAAAATCTCCAAAGTGCTTAATGTCTATATAAGATGCAACACTTTATGTTTACCTCTGGTTAGGCCAAGCCTAGCAGGTGCAGAAATAGAGCTCAAAAAGTGGGAAGAAACAGGGAAATGACAGAAATGGGCCAATGAGAGGATGAACAAACATGCATAGGAGGGAATTTTGCTCTCCAATTAAGAGAAAACGGGTACTTCCATAGAAGCTTCTGTTTTCCAGAAGCTATTTCATATGTGCCTGCAAGGGTAAGTTACTGTTGTCACGCGTGCTATTCCTGCTATTCCCTTTTCCTACCCTCTAACAAAGAGACGTAGAGAATGCAAATAAATTGCCTGTCTGAAATGGAGGGAGCTGTGGGCTTTGGTTGACATTAGTGTATTGTGGAGGGATCCAGATGCACGATACTCATCAAATTTCTATCAATACTAATTTACTAATATCAATAATAATCTGTTTCCCAGTGGATCAGCTTTCTTGAGCAGGGTCTGTGCACTACTTACAGCTCTCTGAGCTCTTCAACTAAGGTGTCAATAAAGCTGACCGCTGTTCTAGGGCTATTGACAGTTATTAAAAATGACCTTGATGTAATTTCATGCCTATCAAAACAAAGGCCATATGTTAAGGATTATGAAAAGCTACAGTGAACAAAAGCAATGACAGGCTTCTGCTGGGTGAGGGTAGAGCGAGGTCAGCACATGTGAAGATTATTGGCTCCTCTCCTCTACTTCTTTTCCTAAGGCACTGAGCGGTGGTGCCCCTTGGTAGGCAACTGTTATGCTAAAGGCGTAATTGGAACAATTTAGAGCTCAGGGGTACACTTTTTTAAAGATCTGTCATAGCATATCATCTCAACAGTTAATGTGGCGTAAAATATCATAAACACTGCTGAGGACCCTGGAGTCCCTATGGCAGGGACCAATCGATAAGACCCAGTGGATGATCTGTCTTCCCTCGCAAATAGAGGGCACGCGAGGAACACTCTCACTAGCTTTCTCATTCTGCCACTTTATAGGCATATGAGCTCTTACCTGGGTGGCTGTCATGTGCAGGCAAGTACCTCAGGTATGGTGATCAATAAGAAGATTTTACAAAACTGTGTGGATGCCGCGTTTAAAACATAAAAAATTGATTGTTCCCATTAACAATCAAAATGGGCCATATTATAATATCCATAAACGAGATTACAGTTAGAAATCTAGAAAGGGTACAGGCATCATACCATATTATGCCTTTTCCCTTAGCTCTTAAAAATCAGTTGGCAAGAATTTCCCTATCAAGTTCAAAAAAAATTATTTTTCTTCTCTTTGGAGTATGGAAATGCCTTCCTAATTTGGTAAGTGTGCATGCAGCCCTCAGGCTAGATAGATCTGTGTGTGGAGCTGGTGCTCTGGCTCTCAAACACTAACTCTTGCCCACAGTGCTGACACCTGGGTCACTTAGTGCATTGACAAAAACAGGTAAATTGTTTACAGTTTCCTCATGTTCTCACCAGTTCCACCCCAAAATTCCTCTGTACTGCTTTTAAAAGTGGTAAATGTTATCTCTAGAGCTCCTTCAGTGAAATCCTCCCCTCTTGTGATGCCGATGGACCAAGCAGGGAGGGGCACTGGATATCCTCAGTCACAAGCTGATGCCTGAGGATAGGAGCAGAGTGACTCTGCTCTCATACCCAGACACTGAATCAATGACAAGACCTTCATGGAAGCCTCCTCAGCATGGGAGAATAGGCTTTAAATTGCAATTCTCTAGGCAGGAGGGAAATTTTAAATTTAATTGGCTTGAAATAAATCATTTTAGATCACATCAAACTAAAATAATTTTTCCTGTCAAGAAAATAAAATAAAAATATTTCTATAAAATATTCAACTTTATATGGGAAATTAGCACATAGAATGTTCTACGAAAATCAGAAATTTCTCTTAACTACTTCAGTCAGGATTTTGTTTCCAGTTTCTTTTGTGTAAGGTACAGCTCAATGTCTCCATTGCTGTGGATACAGTGTTGTTCTTTCAGGACTGTTGTGAATGAAAACATTAATATTAATTCTTTTTGTATTTATGAAGTCTGCAGACCATGTTGAGTTATATGAAAAAGGATATAAAGAGAATTTAAAAGAAAGCTGGAGAGCATAGTAGTGATTTGGTTTGACTATAATTATAACTTTTTTTTTGTTCTTTTAAGGGTCCTTATAGCATGAGTCTGTGACAAGCCAAAACCTAAAGCCACAATTGGAGGATTGCTCCCTCAGACAAGTATTGTCTTCTAGCAGTTGTCCTCATGTCACCACTACCCTGTTTTCTGTATTGCTCCAAAGATTCAGCAGGTTGGGCAGTGGACTGACACACTTGAAAACTGATTTAGGGACAAAAAAGAGTGCAGAAAATGGAAATGTTTCTTAGTCACGTGAATCTAACTCTCCATCCAGTTTGCCATGAGATCACATGCTTTTTTTTTCCCTAGTTCAGTACTGTGAACAATGTGTAAAGGTGGATAGAAGGCACTGGAGAAGTGGACAGGTCACAGTGGTTGTACTTTTTGCTTAAACACATCATGTAGAACCTGGGACTGGTGGATTGAGTTATTGGTATAATGGGGTGATTAACATTAACGACCATTACTCTCCTTCCAAAGGTTTTCCTTAATGTCTAAGCAAGATACACATGGAAACTTAGGTGTGGAAGCCTGCCCAAGGACAATCTTGTTTTCTTTCCAAGACTATTTTGTAGAAACAGAAAATATGATGTATATTTTAGTTTATTGAGCAAACAACTTCTTCTGCTCTAAATGACTGTTTAGACATGTGTGCTAGTGGTAACTAACCCTTGTAATCAAACATTACCTAGAAATTGCTACAGATGTACAAACATTCTTTTCTAGTTGAAAGCTTGAACTTGAAAGCCTTGAAAATTTAATTAAAGAAACTTAGGGTGTTATGGATATGCTTATAGTTCCTATGAAATTCTGAATCTCTCAGTTTTCCTTTTTTATTTTTCTGATTAATTTCAGTAGGGAACTTGAACCAGTATGTACATTCCCTATAAAATAATACATATATCCTACCATCTGTAATGTGCCTATTTGTGCAACATCTCTATGAGGGAAGGAAGTGTTATCATAATTAAATTTACAAATAACCTAGGAAGTATAAATAATAAAAATAATGAAGTAAGCAACTGTTGAAATTTTAGAGGGCCATTAAATAAAAGTTTGTGATAAGAAGGGTAATTATTATATTTTTGTCAGAGAGATAGATATGAACAGTCTCCTTTACTATGAAATCTTTGAAAATATTTAAAAAGAATGGTGAAAAGTTGCTACTTGAGAGGATAACCTATCACCACCCAAATCACTTCTTTAAAGTAGGATTTATTTGTACTGTCTTTATGTGAAGAAGTAATGTTTTTTTTAGTTGTTGGTCTCTTTTGGCAAATTGAATTTTTTTTAGTGCTTTTCCTTTGGGATTAGTCACCAGGATATATTTTAATGTGTTTACAAAAACAAACCTCTCAGAGTGTTGACAAGATCTAAGCTTTCATGTTTTAAGTTACTTTTTCACTAATGCCACTACCTAGTACTATAATTGCGTTTAAAAGAAAAAGAGGGGGAAAACCCCTCATATATAACTAAAAGAAGTGCAAAACTGCTTAGACAGGACTTCAGTTACATGTCTGGTAATTATAATGCAGTTATTTCCCTGAGTAATGAAACTCATTACATTAACGCAAATATAAAATAAATAAGCAGAAATAAAAATAAAAGGAAAGTATAGTAAAAACAATCACAAAGAAAATTAAACTTATTGTTTAAAGATCAGGCTGAAGACATGATATAAAGGACAAATATAAGATGACAAAGACTGTGAGATTTCTTCCACAGTCTTTTCTTTTAACCTAACCCTTTTAAAACTAAAAGGATTTTATAATTCTGTAATTTGTTAGGTGAAATTAATTTTGGTTCATATGATAAAGTTTGGCCTTTTTTCATAGAAAAAAAGCAGCATTATTTCAGTTTGTATTCTGGCATTTTATAACGTGTCAAATGTGTCATTGCTATATTACCAAATCAAAGAGTTCTACGTGACACTTTCTAATCAAGACTGTCAAGAGGTTTCATTAGTAAACAGAAGCAAGAAACACTTGGGATAATGGTTCAATACATATTTTACAGTTCTGAAGGAAGGATAAATCAGACTTTTTTTAAGTAACAAGTGACTTTAAAGCTGTGAAAATAAATATTTAGTAACATCCTAAGACAATGTTTAAAACTAAAACTCCAATCATTTAGCTGAATGGTGTATTTTGTCAGATCTCTGCTCCTCTGCTAAATGTGTTTAGGCTGAATCTCTTTACAAAAAATGACTAAAAAGTAATCATTTGCACCCAGCACTTCAGCTAATAGAAGAATCCTCCCATCTAGAGCTGGCTGCCAGCAAAGTAATTTTAACATAGCATTTAATCTTCATCAAAGTCTCAGTGCTGGTGAGAGATCCCTTGCTGAGAGAACTGAAGCTATGAATGAGGAGGAGGAGCAAAATGTGGGCCTGTGGCATACAAATGTCTCCCAACAGCCTGCAGAGTTTTTCCTATCCTACTTTTGAGAAGTATCTCAGGGGACCAAAGACTACAGAAGTGCATATGTCTATATGTTATCTGTTACACTCTTTTCTGTCACTGCCATCTGGCTCTTGAGACACCCTGGGAGGCAGTTTTCCACCTCTTTTTGAGACGCAAAGAGTGGCACTTGGAAGAACCCATGCAAACGTGCAGTGCTATGTGATATTTGTTATCTTTTTGGAACAAGTTGGATCTACTGTGTTTGAATTCTTCATATAGGTGGTTTTGAGATGGGTCTAACTGAGGTCTGTGCTTGTCAAGCATAGGTGGTATGTAAAACAGGCTTTTTTCTGCTCAGACTTTGGCCATCTGTCCAGCATTTCTGGATGTTTGACAACACAGACAGAGTGTGAACTCCATATGGGCTTGTATGTCTAACAGAGCTATTGTTAAGTTACTTTGTGCAGGTCATGGAAGCTGTGAATGAAAAATAGACATATCAAAATTGAAGACTGAATATGGCCTCTTGGTCTTCCACTTTGAGGCAAAAAACTATTAGGTAAATTTTACTTTAAAAAAATAAATAAATCTAAGGATAGACACAGAGATCTTGTAAAAGATTTCCAACAAAATAGTCTTCACTATAAACTTCCTTTTATCTTTACGTGCCCTTATGAAACTCTTACAACTGAAGATTAGCATTAGCACAAATACTGTACAATAGGTGTTCTAAAAGGAATGATTATAGTAAGTCACACTGATCGAGAACAATCCTTCTGTAGGAAAGGAAATTAAGTTTTTCTATTAATGAGAAAAATTATCCAGCAGTTACTACAGAGGCTCCTCAAGGAGCAGTCATTAGGCAAGGATTAGTTCATATTTTTCTAAATATTCAGGATAAAAGGTAAGGATGTGCTAAAGCCATATACTGGCTGCACAAAACTGGAAGGCATCTTAATGTAAAGGCTTGGAAAGGTCTGCAGGAAAATTTGGATTATTTTAAAAGCTCTGAAGGGAAGTCCTTTTCAGGCTTAGATTTGTCTCCTTATACAGGCACATCTATTATAGGATTTCATTGGGCATATTTTATATTGGCTTCCTTGTCTTTAAACATTTCTACAGATTACTTGGGATTCTGAACAAGGAGTGTCCTAGCATGGGTGTTGATAGGAGGAACGTCTGGAATATGTTATAGATCTTTTTTCTCTCATGAGTCTTTCATTTAGTGCATATTAAGTTTTTGTATGAAAATCTGTTAAGAGTATCTATATTTTTTTCAAGTTTTGTCTTAAAAAACCCAAACCCCTAGCTTCACTGACATGTTTTTAAAATTATGCAGGGACCAGCTTCAATTAACCAGTGTTGGCTTCTTTTTCAAAAACTGAGTATTTCATTTCCCTTTAATTGCCTTTAATATGCAATGAAGCGAATACTTCTCTTTCTTTAGAGTCTTACTTTTAGATGAGTTGTTATCTAAATCAGTAAGTATCTTAAATGATTAAAATGCTTTATGATCCAGAGCTCTGTCTCTGTCTCTGGCCTCTTTCGTCTGCAAAATATATTTGCAGATCTGTTCTCTCAAGCTGCCATTGAAGTGCATTTTAACATCCTTGAATCATCTGACCTGTTTCAGTGCTTGTAGTTTAGAGTTTGATCCCACCAAATCATCTGAAATATGATTCCAGCCTGATGACTTAGTTGTTCTGTAATAATTTTTTATGCAAACGTTCCTGTCATTTTCTTTTTTTTTATTTTATACATTGGATTCTGACACTTAAAATCTAGGATAAAATTCCTATTTCCTTATTCTTTCATTAGTTTTGTCACATAGCTATTTTTCTTGGCTCAAAAAACATGTTGACACATTTCTAAATTAAGTATCACACTTTCTCATATTATTGGTTGCACTGCAAATATTCAGAGTTCAACTGTGCCTCTTTACATGTTTGGGGCACTGCACAGGAAGATCCACTAGGTTCAGTGACCTGATGATCATATGGTAATGCCAATCTAGTCTTAGTCCATAGTTTTGAGATGCCTCAGAGAAATACCTGTTCATCAGTACCTATGATGGCTGACAGTACATCCCAGACCTAGGTGTCAGCATACCACATTGTCCTTTGTAATTATTCTAATGCTGTCATATAAGGTGTAGATTAAGACAAGGGTCTGCATGCTTGAGTGATCTCTGCTATGGAAAAGTTCCCCTATAAATGTTGTATCACAATATTGTTTGCCATGATAAGTTCCCAAATGATGGCTAACAACATTAGGAACATGCTAATCAGATCTTGGCTTGCTGTTATTATAAATAACTTACAGAGGGACTAAAGGCTGATGTTATGTCAGCAGATATGAGGACGATAACATGAAGAAGTTCTTAGCTGCAAACACTCTTACCTATAGTTTCCACACCACACACTGCCTCGTGTTTCAAGAAAGCAAGTTGTATGCTCTGTATAAAGCCAGGAAAAACAGCTTGCCTTGAGAAACACTAAATCTGTCAATTTTGTATTAAGGAAAAAATAAGCTTAAGACCATGATCTCTGACAGCAGGGAACAAGAATTACTCCTACGTACCCCTGGCTACTGTGTTTAACAGCTCACTGCTTTCAGAAGAAATAATGCACCAATTATAATGCACCAATTCAACCACATCATAATAAACCAAACTCTTAACTTCTTAATTTTAGCCCCTAGGTGCCTGCTCTTAATATTATAATGATGGGATTACAATACAATGATTTAAAAAATACAATGGGTTTCAAAGTGTAACATTTACCCAATTAAGCTCAGTCAGTTAGATCTTGCTCACAACCTAACCCTTTTCTTCCACCATGCTTTGTTTCTGTATGTACGTTTCTGAAAGCCATGGAGTAATGCTACCCATTTTTCATGGAATGGAACTCTTTGAAAAAGCTGCTGGCAAGTTGGTCTACCAGTCTTGAGAGTGGATATTTAAACCTAATCTTAATGAAATTTCCAAACCGGGAACTAATTTGTCGTGCATGATGTTATGCCAGACTTGTTATGTTCTGGTCTCAGCAAGATTTATGTTTTAGTGGTACAAGAAATGACTGCTTTAGCAATGCAGCTTCACTTATAACATGGAAATCATCGTATCTACTGGTATCTTACAGTTATTCTCTGAAAGATATAAGCTGTTTTGGTCAGGTAAAAGTAAAACCAAATACTTTGCTTTGCAAGAGACAAAAGGGTTTGATTGGCTGTTTTTTTTCATATTGGTAGCTTAGAATGGTTATAACTCTTCCTTTAGTTTGTTATGGAATATGTTATTTGTTATGCTATTTTGCAAATGTAACAGTAACAGCAACAATACCTATAATAGTGCTCATCAATATTTTAGATTTATTGAGATACTTATTAAGGAGAAAAATTATCCAAATACCAAGCAGTTTTATCCTTAACAAAGATTTCACATTAATTTTCAAACTAGCAGTTATCCAGTGCATTTGGTTGATGATGTTATCATTGGTTAATGCATTCCATGGGATGTCTATGTCTGGGGATAGGAAGAACTGAACTGTCAGTGGTAGCATGTTCCCTACAAAGCTCAGAACTGAACAGAGTTCAGAGTTCTAGGTCAGAGGAAAATACATTTTTTAAATCATTTAAAGTGACTTTGCATTCTGCACTTGTCTGCCACATTTTCAGTTTACATTTATCCTGTTTTTTCATGATTTTTATTTATTCTTTGACTCTATCATGATATGTCCTGGTTTTATTATTTAACCCTATTACCTTTAGCTCCTGAGTGACTCTCCAGCATGTTTCCTGGACATGGGGAAGACCTATGGAAAGCCATTTTTTATATGATTTGTGTGTTAATGGCCTTACTGACTTGGCAGCAAAACCTGAGGTAATTCTGATGTTGAGTTGGGGGACAGTAGTGGTAAATGAGCCCTTTTTATTCTGTTCAGGAATCCATAAAACACGTGCTACGTTCATTTATTTTTTCCTCCCACACATCCTCCATTTGAAGCTGCCATAAACCTGCAACAACTCCTGTGGTTTAGGTACCCGTGTTGGAAAATACCTCTCTTCATATCATATATGATTACTGTGCGTCACACAGTGTAAAAGTGCACAGCTTTTCCTCGTATCTCTCCTTCTTCAGAAAACTCTCCAGTATAGTACTACTCTACTTACTCTACCATGAGGATTCTGTGTTGCATGGTGTCTACATATGGTACAACAAGCAAGAGGACTTGGTGTGTTATATTTGAAAGATCTCTCACCATTTCTCCTGCCTGTGAGTTTGAGATCAGTGTTTTGTCTCTGAAGAGTGCTCAGAGAAAGGTTTTGCTTTCTGCTTGGACTCAGATAATAGCATGGAACCAAAAGACAGGAAGAGAAAATAATGTTAACAGACTCAAAAACTCATGCGAACTCCCCTTTCTCCCCTCCCCACACCCAAAAAATCCAAAGCAAACTGAAAATACTCCCAAAAAAACAAACCTCAGAAATCCAACCAACCACCACCAACACACCAGATAAGATCTAAAGAATAAATCCCTAGTAATGACACTTTTAAAGTCTTGGCCCACAGCCAGCTGAATGTTGGTGCATATGATGTGGGCTGACTGCTCAGTTTGGAACAAAGGGTTTCTATGTCTATGTGCAAAAGCACATCAATTCACCTGCACACACTGTGCATGAATGTGTGCTGCACGTGCCAGAACTTGTATGCGAATTCCTGATAGAAAGCAAAACTGGAGTGTAAGGAAAACTGGGGTTTGCTACCATTTTACATCTCGTTGCTCATGTGGCCACTGTTGTTTCTGATAACAGTTTGCTTATGGCATATATACAGTGTTGATCCAGGAATTGTTGAGGATGAAGAGAACCACCCACCAAGCACACCTTGCACTGCCATCGTGTCATGCAAGGAAAGCAGCCTTTCGTCTTGTATGCAGCAAGCTCCAACAGAAACTCTGTGACATCCAGAACAAGTGGTGGATCAATCTAGCTGAAAAAACTCAATTATGCACAGATACAGGTGATCACAGAGGATTCTATGAGGCCTTGAAAACAGCATACTGGCCTACATATCAAGTCCAAAGCTCACTACTCAACGCTGATGGGCAAGTGGTTCTAACAGATAAAACCTCCATTCTGAATCGTTGGTCTGAACACTTTCAGTCTCTTTTCAGTACCAACCATGTAGTCCAAGACTCAGCAATTCAGTCCATCACACAACAACCAGTAAAGTATGAAGTGGATACTGCCCCCACTTTAGGAGAAACCCTCAAGGCCATACAGCAGGTGAAAATCGGCAAGGTAGCTTGGGTTGATGGAATTCCACCTGAGGTCTGGAAACGTGGTGGCCTTGCACTCCATGCCAAATTTCACGAGTTTGTGGTGCACTGTTGGGAACTCGGTGAACTACCATCAGACCTTCGAGATGCAGTCATCATCACTTTTTATAAGAAAGGAATTAAATCTGATTGCTCAAATTACTGTGGTATTACTCTGCTCTCCATTGCTGGCAAAATCCTGGCAAGAATACTCTTGAGCAGACTAATACCCACTAGAGCAGAAGAAATTCTACCTGAAAGTCAGTGCGGTTTCAGAGCCAACAGAAGCACGACAGACATGGTATTTGTTCTCAGACAACTGCAAGAGAAGTGTAGGGAACAGAACAAAGGTCTCTATGTAACCTTTGTTGACCTCACCAAGGCTTTAGATACTGTAAACAGAAAAGGTCTATGGCACATTTTGGAACATTTATGTTGTCCCCTCAAGTTCCTTAAAATGATCATCTCACTCCATAAGGATCAGCGTGGCCAAGTCAGATATGGCAATGCACTTTCTGAGCCCTTTCTAATATCCAGTGGTGTGAAACAAGGCTGTGTTCTCGCTCCTACCCTGTTCACAGTCTTTTTCAGCATGATTCTCCAAAGGGCCACAGCAGATCTCGATGATCAGGATGGTATCTACATTCCATACCGTACTGATGGAAACCTTTTCAACCTAAGGTGACTGAAGACCCACACCAAAACCTTAAACCATCTGGTCTGGGAGCTGCTTTATGCTGATGACACCGCCCTTGTTGCCCACACAGAAGCAACTCTGCAGCGTTTAACATCCTGCTTTGCAGATGCTGCTGAGCTCTTTGGATGGAAGTCAGCTTAAAGAAGACAGAAGTTCTCTATCAACCTGCACCTCAGGGAGTCTTCCATTATCCCCATATCACCATTGGCCAATCAGGCCCAGGTAGCCTCATCTCCTCAGATGGTAAGATTGATGGAGAGATAGACAACAGGTTAGCAAAGGCATACAGTGTTTTTGGAAATCTCCATAAAAGAGTCTGGCGAAATAAACACTTGAAGGAAAGTACCAAGATCAGTGTTTACAGAACCATAGTGCTGTCTACTCTCTTATACGGATCTGAATCATGGGTCATCTACCGCCACCACCTGCGTCTCCTAGAACGCTTCCATCAACGCTGTCTCCACACAATCCTAAACATCCACTGGTCAGATTATGTGACCAATACATCTGTTCTAGAACAAGCAGCAGTCACAAGTATTGAGGCCATGTTACTTAGAACACAGCTGCGCTGGGCAGGACACGTCTCCAGGATGAAGGACCACCACCTCCCTACGATCTTGCTCTATGGTGAACTTGCCACTGACTGCCACAAGAGAGGAGTCCCAAAGAGAAGATACAAGGACTCCCTGAAACAACATCTTGACCTCGGCCATATTGATCAACATAACTGGTCTACTCTGGCCTCAAATCGGGAGGCCTGGAGACACACCATCTATAACACTGCTGATGCTTTTGAGAACGCACGCAGAATCACCCTTGAGGAGAAAAGACAACGGAGAAAGAATCATGCCCTGCAAAATATACCACCTGAGGAGTCTTTCTGCTGTGCCTTTTGCAATCGGATATGTCTGTCTCATATTGACCTTTTTAGCCACCAGTGCTCTTCTAACAAATGTGGATAGACCATTCCTAAATCTTTGTTCGCAAAGCCTAGCCATGATGATGATGATGATGATACACCATGTGCCTGGAAATCTACAGGCTGTACTAGCTGTACATTTAACTAGATACGTCTTTAGGATTTTCTTTTAAATAGATGCAGTCCATTACACTCCAATTCCCTGGTAAAACAGCAGATAAATTTTGCTAGCATTAGTGAGTTCTGTATTAATAGATCCTTCAATCTGATATTTGTACTCTCCTAGATATTCACGGTTTGGCATCACTTCAGCCTTCATGCTGAGGACCTTCCTGGACTACAGCCAAGCTACTGAGTATGAAGGAATAAATTTGCCCCTGTTACATAGCAAGGTTGTATGGAAGACTGGTTTTCATAATTTGACAGTCAGGAAGAGAGTTGATGTATTTATTTCCTTTCTTCATGCTCTCCCGAAATGGACAGCCTGCCTCTGATGTTTCTTGAGCACTAATCACCACAAAGCTTCTTTTCTGTCTTGCTGCAGGTGTGTAGCAGTTTAGATTAGGTTAGAGTAGCACTGTGTGGTTGTCCTGTAGGGAGTTAAATATGGTTTCTTGGCATCTTACACTTCCACATTTGGACAGGACAATTCCAAATATTTTGCACCTTCCTTTCTTTTGTTTACATAGGCAGGGTGCAGGGACAGTGTTTTTCTGAATATAAGAAAGGCTTCAGATGAGCTGTTTTATTCCTATACAGTCTACTGTACCAGTAGAACACATTCTGTTCTAAATTATGAGATTTGTAATGATGAGCATATAGGAATCTTTCCTGATATTTTAAGAACTACAGTTTGAAACATGATAGATATGCTGATTTATTTTGCTGCCTGTTTATACTCAAGTTTAAATGCAAACCTGACCCTGTTTTTAGTTCCTTTTGTGCTACTAGAGGCCACTTTTCACTCATGAGGGTATATTATTTACACATTTTATGTATGTTTTTCATCCAGCAGTTTGGAATGGATTTTTAATTTTTTTTTAAAGACCTCTAAGGGTTCAATTCAACAGTCACTTTAAATGGGTAGAAATGAAGGCTGGTGCTGTTACTTGGTGGTTCTGCTTTACACCTCAACCCAGTCTCCGCTTCAAACTCTCTACTTCGACTGCCTATGGTCATGTTTTTCTGACTGTGTCTATTGCCTGACAGGTTGCTTATATGACTGCATGGGATCCAATCTGCCATTTAAAAAACAAATAAAGTCATGACTGAAGCACATCTTTAGCTTCAGCACATATATTGAGGAACATGAGTTTTTTCATGATCATTGGAGATATCTTCCTTCGTGATTAGACAGTGCTGTCCCACATGATACACAATACTGTGGACATGAAATGAAATGGATTTCCTCTTAAATTTGTTCTGGACAAGTTGGAAGCTGTCCTGGAAAGGATAATGTTTGTTCATTAGCATTTTTATAATCAGACTGTATCAGATGCAGTAGGTATGCAA